>NC_088213.1:4675672-4803172 GCF_036934945.1 Oncorhynchus masou masou | reverse complement strand
GGTAGACCAGGTCACCTTTATTTAACCAGGTAGACCAGATCACCTTTATTTAACCAGGTAGACTATATCACCTTTATTTAACCAGGTAGACTATATCACCTTTATTTAACAAGGTAGACTATATCACCTTTATTTAACCAGGTAGACTATATCACCTTTATTTAACCAGGTAGGCCAGATCACCTTTATTTAACCAGGTAGACTATATCACCTTCATTTAACCAGGTAGACTATATCACCTTCATTTAACCAGGTAGACTATATCACCTTTATTTAACCAGGTAGACCAGGTCACCTTTATTTAACCAGGTAGACCAGGTCACCTTTATTTAACCAGGTAGACCAGGTCACCTTTATTTAACCAGGTAGACCAGATCACCTTTATTTAACCAGGTAGACTATATCACCTTTATTTAACCAGGTAGACCAGGTCACCTTTATTTAACCAGGTAGACTATATCACCTTCATTTAACCAGGTAGACCAGGTCACCTTTATTTAACCAGGTAGACCAGGTCACCTTTATTTAACCAGGTAGACTATATCACCTTTATTTAACCAGGTAGACCAGGTCACCTTTATTTAACCAGGTAGACCAGATCACCTTTATTTAACCAGGTAGACCAGGTCACCTTTATTTAACCAGGTAGACCAGATCACCTTTATTTAACCAGGTAGACTATATCACCTTTATTTAACCAGGTAGACCAGGTCACCTTTATTTAACCAGGTAGACCAGGTCACCTTTATTTAACCAGGTAGACCAGGTCACCTTTATTTAACCAGGTAGACCAGATCACCTTTATTTAACCAGGTAGACTATATCACCTTTATTTAACCAGGTAGACCAGGTCACCTTTATTTAACCAGGTAGACCAGATCACCTTTATTTAACCAGGTAGACCAGGTCACCTTTATTTAACCAGGTAGACCAGGTCACCTTTATTTAACCAGGTAGACCAGGTCACCTTTATTTAACCAGGTAGACCAGATCACCTTTATTTAACCAGGTAGACCAGGTCACCTTTATTTAACCAGGTAGACCAGGTCACCTTTATTTAACCAGGTAGACCAGATCACCTTTATTTAACCAGGTAGACCAGGTCACCTTTATTTAACCAGGTAGACCAGGTCACCTTTATTTAACCAGGTAGACTATATCACCTTTATTTAACCAGGTAGACCAGATCACCTTTATTTAACCAGGTAGACTATATCACCTTTATTTAACCAGGTAGACCAGGTCACCTTTATTTAACCAGGTAGACTATATCACCTTCATTTAACCAGGTAGACCAGGTCACCTTTATTTTACCAGGTAGACCAGGTCACCTTTATTTAACCAGGTAGACTATATCACCTTTATTTAACCAGGTATACCAGGTCACCTTTATTTAACCAGGTAGACCAGATCACCTTTATTTAACCAGGTAGACCAGATCACCTTTATTTAACCAGGTAGACCAGGTCACCTTTATTTAACCAGGTAGACCAGGTCACCTTTATTTAACCAGGTAGACCAGGTCACCTTTATTTAACCAGGTAGACCAGATCACCTTTATTTAACCAGATAGACCAGGTCACCTTTATTTAACCAGGTAGACCAGGTCACCTTTATTTAACCAGGTAGACTATATCACCTTTATTTAACCAGGTAGACCAGGTCACCTTTATTTAACCAGGTAGACCAGATCACCTTTATTTAACCAGGTAGACCAGATCACCTTTATTTAACCAGGTAGACCAGGTCACCTTTATTTAACCAGGTAGACCAGGTCACCTTTATTTAACCAGGTAGACCAGGTCACCTTTATTTAACCAGGTAGACCAGATTACCTTTATTTAACCAGATAGACCAGATCACCTTTATTTAACCAGGTAGACCAGATCACCTTTATTTAACCAGGTAGACCAGATCACCTTTATTTAACCAGATCACCTTTATTTAACCAGGTAGACCAGGTCACCTTTATTTAACCAGGTAGACCAGATCACCTTTATTTAACCAGGTAGACTATGTCACCTTTATTTAACCAGGTAGACTATATCACCTTCATTTAACCAGGTAGACCAGGTCACCTTTATTTAACCAGGTAGACCAGGTCACCTTTATTTAACCAGGTAGACTATATCACCTTCATTTAACCAGGTAGACCAGGTCACCTTTATTTAACCAGGTAGACCAGATCACCTTTATTTAACCAGGTAGACCAGGTCACCTTTATTTAACCAGGTAGACCAGATCACCTTTATTTAACCAGGTAGACTATATCACCTTTATTTAACCAGGTAGACCAGGTCACCTTTATTTAACCAGGTAGACCAGGTCACCTTTATTTAACCAGGTAGACCAGATCACCTTTATTTAACCAGGTAGACTATATCACCTTTATTTAACCAGGTAGACCAGGTCACCTTTATTTAACCAGGTAGACCAGATCACCTTTATTTAACCAGGTAGACCAGATCACCTTTATTTAACCAGGTAGACCAGATCACCTTTATTTAACCAGGTAGACCAGGTCACCTTTATTTAACCAGGTAGACCAGGTCACCTTTATTTAACCAGGTAGACCAGGTCACCTTTATTTAACCAGGTAGACCAGATCACCTTTATTTAACCAGGTAGACCAGGTCACCTTTATTTAACCAGGTAGACCAGGTCACCTTTATTTAACCAGGTAGACCAGATCACCTTTATTTAACCAGGTAGACCAGGTCACCTTTATTTAACCAGGTAGACCAGGTCACCTTTATTTAACCAGGTAGACTATATCACCTTTATTTAACCAGGTAGACCAGATCACATTTATTTAACCAGGTAGACTATATCACCTTTATTTAACCAGGTAGACCAGGTCACCTTTATTTAACCAGGTAGACTATATCACCTTCATTTAACCAGGTAGACCAGGTCACCTTTATTTTACCAGGTAGACCAGGTCACCTTTATTTAACCAGGTAGACTATATCACCTTTATTTAACCAGGTATACCAGGTCACCTTTATTTAACCAGGTAGACCAGATCACCTTTATTTAACCAGGTAGACCAGATCACCTTTATTTAACCAGGTAGACCAGGTCACCTTTATTTAACCAGGTAGACCAGGTCACCTTTATTTAACCAGGTAGACCAGGTCACCTTTATTTAACCAGGTAGACCAGATCACCTTTATTTAACCAGATAGACCAGGTCACCTTTATTTAACCAGGTAGACCAGGTCACCTTTATTTAACCAGGTAGACTATATGACCTTTATTTAACCAGGTAGACCAGGTCACCTTTATTTAACCAGGTAGACTATATCACCTTCATTTAACCAGGTAGACCAGGTCACCTTTATTTTACCAGGTAGACCAGGTCACCTTTATTTAACCAGGTAGACTATATCACCTTTATTTAACCAGGTATACCAGGTCACCTTTATTTAACCAGGTAGACCAGATCACCTTTATTTAACCAGGTAGACCAGATCACCTTTATTTAACCAGGTAGACCAGGTCACCTTTATTTAACCAGGTAGACCAGGTCACCTTTATTTAACCAGGTAGACCAGGTCACCTTTATTTAACCAGGTAGACCAGATCACCTTTATTTAACCAGATAGACCAGGTCACCTTTATTTAACCAGGTAGACCAGGTCACCTTTATTTAACCAGGTAGACTATATCACCTTTATTTAACCAGGTAGACTATATCACCTTTATTTAACCAGGTAGACCAGATCACCTTTATTTAACCAGGTAGACCAGGTCACCTTTATTTAACCAGGTAGACCAGATCACCTTTATTTAACCAGGTAGACCAGGTCACCTTTATTTAACCAGGTAGACCAGGTCACCTTTATTTAACCAGGTAGACTATATCACCTTCATTTAACCAGGTAGACCAGGTCACCTTTATTTAACCAGGTAGACCAGGTCACCTTTATTTAACCAGGTAGACTATATCACCTTTATTTAACCAGGTAGACCAGGTCACCTTTATTTAACCAGGTAGACCAGGTCACCTTTATTTAACCAGGTAGACCAGATCACCTTTATTTAACCAGGTAGACTATATCACCTTTATTTAACCAGGTAGACCAGGTCACCTTTATTTAACCAGGTAGACTATATCACCTTCATTTAACCAGGTAGACCAGGTCACCTTTATTTAACCAGGTAGACCAGGTCACCTTTATTTAACCAGGTAGACCAGGTCACCTTTATTTAACCAGGTAGACTATATCACCTTTATTTAACCAGGTAGACCAGGTCACCTTTATTTAACCAGGTAGACCAGATCACCTTTATTTAACCAGGTAGACCAGATCACCTTTATTTAACCAGGTAGCCCAGGTCACCTTTATTTAACCAGGTAGACCAGGTCACCTTTATTTAACCAGGTAGACCAGATCACCTTTATTTAACCAGGTAGACCAGGTCACCTTTATTTAACCAGGTAGACCAGGTCACCTTTATTTAACCAGGTAGACCAGATCACCTTTATTTAACCAGGTAGACCAGATCACCTTTATTTAACCAGGTAGACCAGATCACCTTTATTTAACCAGGTAGACCAGGTCACCTTTATTTAACAAGGTAGACCAGGTCACCTTTATTTAACCAGGTAGACCAGGTCACCTTTATTTAACCAGGTAGACCAGGTCACCTTTATTTAACCAGGTAGACCAGATCACCTTTATTTAACCAGGTAGACCAGATCACCTTTATTTAACCAGGTAGACCAGATCACCTTTATTTAACCAGGTAGACCAGGTCACCTTTATTTAACCAGGTAGACCAGATCACCTTTATTTAACCAGGTAGACCAGATCACCTTTATTTAACCAGGTAGACCAGGTCACCTTTATTTAACCAGGTAGACCAGATCACCTTTATTTAACCAGGTAGACCAGATCACCTTTATTTAACCAGGTAGACCAGATCACCTTTATTTAACCAGGTAGACCAGGTCACCTTTATTTAACAAGGTAGACCAGATCACCTTTATTTAACCAGGTAGACCAGGTCACCTTCATTTAACCAGGTAGACCAGGTCACCTTTATTTAACCAGGTAGACCAGATCACCTTTATTTAACCAGGTAGACCAGATCACCTTTATTTAACCAGGTAGACCAGGTCACCTTTATTTAACCAGGTAACCTTTATTTAACCAGGTAGACCAGGTCACCTTTATTTAACCAGGTAGACCAGGTCACCTTTATTTAACCAGGTAGACCAGATCACCTTTATTTAACCAGGTAGACTATATCACCTTTATTTAACCAGGTAGACCAGGTCACCTTTATTTAACCAGGTAGACTATATCACCTTCATTTAACCAGGTAGACCAGGTCACCTTTATTTTACCAGGTAGACCAGGTCACCTTTATTTAACCAGGTAGACTATATCACCTTTATTTAACCAGGTATACCAGGTCACCTTTATTTAACCAGGTAGACCAGATCACCTTTATTTAACCAGGTAGACCAGGTCACCTTTATTTAACCAGGTAGACCAGGTCACCTTTATTTAACCAGGTAGACCAGGTCACCTTTATTTAACCAGGTAGACCAGGTCACCTTTATTTAACCAGGTAGACCAGATCACCTTTATTTAACCAGGTAGACTATATGACCTTTATTTAACCAGGTAGACCAGGTCACCTTTATTTAACCAGGTAGACTATATGACCTTTATTTAACCAGGTAGACCAGGTCACCTTTATTTAACCAGGTAGACTATATCACCTTCATTTAACCAGGTAGACCAGGTCACCTTTATTTTACCAGGTAGACCAGGTCACCTTTATTTAACCAGGTAGACTATATCACCTTTATTTAACCAGGTATACCAGGTCACCTTTATTTAACCAGGTAGACCAGATCACCTTTATTTAACCAGGTAGACCAGATCACCTTTATTTAACCAGGTAGACCAGGTCACCTTTATTTAACCAGGTAGACCAGGTCACCTTTATTTAACCAGGTAGACCAGGTCACCTTTATTTAACCAGGTAGACCAGATCACCTTTATTTAACCAGATAGACCAGGTCACCTTTATTTAACCAGGTAGACCAGGTCACCTTTATTTAACCAGGTAGACTATATCACCTTTATTTTACCAGGTAGACTAGGTCACCTTTATTTAACCAGGTAGACCAGATCACCTTTATTTAACCAGGTAGACCAGGTCACCTTTATTTAACCAGGTAGACCAGGTCACCTTTATTTAACCAGGTAGACCAGGTCACCTTTATTTAACCAGGTAGACCAGATCACCTTTATTTAACCAGATAGACCAGATCACCTTTATTTAACCAGGTAGACCAGATCACCTTTATTTAACCAGGTAGACCAGATCACCTTTATTTAACCAGATCACCTTTATTTAACCAGGTAGACCAGGTCACCTTTATTTAACCAGGTAGACCAGATCACCTTTATTTAACCAGGTAGACTATATCACCTTTATTTAACCAGGTAGACTATATCACCTTTATTTAACCAGGTAGACCAGATCACCTTTATTTAACCAGGTAGACCAGGTCACCTTTATTTAACCAGGTAGACCAGATCACCTTTATTTAACCAGGTAGACCAGGTCACCTTTATTTAACCAGGTAGACCAGGTCACCTTTATTTAACCAGGTAGACTATGTCACCTTCATTTAACCAGGTAGACCAGGTCACCTTTATTTAACCAGGTAGACCAGGTCACCTTTATTTAACCAGGTAGACTATATCACCTTTATTTAACCAGGTAGACCTGTTCACCTTTATTTAACCAGGTAGACCAGGTCACCTTTATTTAACCAGGTAGACCAGATCACCTTTATTTAACCAGGTAGACCAGATCACCTTTATTTAACCAGGTAGACCAGGTCACCTTTATTTAACCAGGTAGACCAGGTCACCTTTATTTAACCAGGTAGACCAGATCACCTTTATTTAACCAGGTAGACCAGGTCACCTTTATTTAACCAGGTAGACCAGGTCACCTTTATTTAACCAGGTAGACCAGATCACCTTTATTTAACCAGGTAGACCAGATCACCTTTATTTAACCAGGTAGACCAGATCACCTTTATTTAACCAGGTAGACCAGGTCACCTTTATTTAACAAGGTAGACCAGATCACCTTTATTTAACCAGGTAGACCAGGTCACCTTTATTTAACCAGGTAGACCAGGTCACCTTTATTTAACCAGGTAGACCAGATCACCTTTATTTAACCAGGTAGACCAGATCACCTTTATTTAACCAGGTAGACCAGGTCACCTTTATTTAACCAGGTAGACCAGGTCACCTTTATTTAACCAGGTAGACCAGATCACCTTTATTTAACCAGGTAGACCAGATCACCTTTATTTAACCAGGTAGACCAGGTCACCTTTATTTAACCAGGTAGACCAGATCACCTTTATTTAACCAGGTAGACCAGATCACCTTTATTTAACCAGGTAGACCAGATCACCTTTATTTAACCAGGTAGACCAGGTCACCTTTATTTAACAAGGTAGACCAGATCACCTTTATTTAACCAGGTAGACCAGGTCACCTTCATTTAACCAGGTAGACCAGGTCACCTTTATTTAACCAGGTAGACCAGATCACCTTTATTTAACCAGGTAGACCAGATCACCTTTATTTAACCAGGTAGACCAGGTCACCTTTATTTAACCAGGTAACCTTTATTTAACCAGGTAGACCAGGTCACCTTTATTTAACCAGGTAGACCAGGTCACCTTTATTTAACCAAGTAGACCAGGTCACCTTTATTTAACCAGGTAGACCAGGTCACCTTTATTTAACCAGGTAGACCAGGTCACCTTTATTTAACCAGGTAGACCAGGTCACCTTTATTTAACCAGGTAGGCAAGTTGAGACTAAGTTCTCATTTACAACTGCGACCTCTGGCCAAGATAAAGCAAAGCCGTTCGACACAAACAACGACACAGAGTTACACATGGAGTAAAACAAACATACATTCAATAATACAGTATCAACAAGTCTATATACGATGTGAGCAAATGAGGTGAGATAAGGGAGGTAAAGGCAAAAAAGGCCATGGTGGCAAAGTAAATACAATTAGCAAGTAAAACACTGGAATGGTAGATTTGCAATGGAAGAATGTGCAAAGTAGAAATAAAAATAATGGGGTGCAAAGGAGCTAAATTAATTAATTAATTAAATACAGTAGGGAAAGAGGTAGTCGTTTGGGCTAAATTATAGGTGGGCTATGTACAGGTGCAGTAATCTGTGAGCTGCTCTCACAGCTGGTGCCTAAAGCTAGTGAGGGAGATGAGTGTTTCCAGTTTCAGAGATTTTTGTAGTTCGTTCCAGTCATTGGCAGCAGAGAACTGGAAGGAGAGGCGGCCAAAGAGGAGTTGGCTTTGGGGGTGACTAGAGAGATATACCTGCTGGAGCGTGTGCTACAGGAGGGAGATGCTATGGTGACCAGTGAGCTGAGATAAGGCAGGGCTTTACCTAGCAGGGCCTTGTAGATGACCTGGAGCCAGTGGGTTTGGCGACGAGTATGAAGCGAGGGCCAGCCAACGAGAGCGTACAGGTCGCAGTGGTGGGTAGTATATGGGGCTTTGGTGACAAAATGGATGGCACTATGATAGACTGCATCCAATTTGTTGAGTAGGGTATTGGAGGAGATTTTGTAAATTATATCGCAGAAGTCGAGGATTGTCAGTTTTACGAGGGTATGTTTGAAGGAGGCTTTGTTGCGAAATAGGAAGCCAATTCTAGATTTAACTTTGGATTGGAGATGTTTGATATGGGTGTGGAAGGAGAGTTTACAGTCTAACCATATGACTCTGATCTATAGTAGTGCACTATATAGGGAATAGAGCCCTGGTCAAAACTAGTGCATATATAGGGAATAGGGCGCCGGTCTATAGTAGTACCACTATATAGGGAATAGGGCTCTGGTCTATAGTAGTACCACTATATAGGGAATAGGGTGCTGGTCTATAGTAGTACCACTATATAGGGAATAGAGCCCTGGTCAAAACTAGTGCTCTGGTCTATAGTAGTACCACTATATAGGGAATAGGGCTCTGGTCTATAGTAGTGTTCTATATAGGGAATAGGGCTCTGGTCTATAGTAGTGTACTATATAGGGAATAGGGCTCTGGTCTATAGTAGTGTACTATATAGGGAATAGGGCTCTGGTCTATGGTAGTGTACTATATAGGGAATAGGGCTCTGGTCTATAGTAGTACCACTATTTAGGGCTCTGGTCTATAGTAGTACCACTATATAGGGAATAGGGCTCTGGTCTATAGTAGTACCACTATATAGGGAATAGGGCCCTGGTCTATAGTAATAACAGTATATAGGGAATAGGGCTCTGGTCTAAAGTAGTACCACTATATACGGAATAGGGCCCTGGTCTATAGTAATACCATTCTATAGGGAATAGGGCTCTGGTCTATAGTAGTACCACTATATAGGGAATAGGGCTCTGGTCTAAAGTAGTACCACTATATTGGGAATAGGGCTCTGGTCTATAGTAGTACCACTATATAGGGAATAGGGCTCTGATCTATAGTAGTACCACTATATAGGGAATAGGGCGCCGGTCTATAGTAGTACCACTATATAGGGAATAGGGCTCTGGTCTATAGTAGTACCACTATATAGGGAATAGGGTGCTGGTCTATAGTAGTACCGCTATATAGGGAATAGAGCCCTGGTCAAAACTAGTGCTCTGGTCTATAGTAGTACCACTATATAGGGAATAGGGCTCTGGTCTATAGTAGTGTTCTATATAGGGAATAGGGCTCTGGTCTATAGTAGTGTACTATATAGGGAATAGGGCTCTGGTCTATAGTAGTGTACTATATAGGGAATAGGGCTCTGGTCTATGGTAGTGTACTATATAGGGAATAGGGCTCTGGTCTATAGTAGTACCACTATTTAGGGCTCTGGTCTATAGTAGTACCAATATATAGGGAATAGGGCTCTGGTCTATAGTAGTACCTCTATATAGGGAATAGGGCTCTGG
This sequence comes from Oncorhynchus masou masou, assembly GCF_036934945.1. Lineage (NCBI taxonomy): Eukaryota > Metazoa > Chordata > Actinopteri > Salmoniformes > Salmonidae > Oncorhynchus > Oncorhynchus masou. The sequence goes on along the minus strand of NC_088213.1, from coordinate 4,793,164 downwards.
TCTATAGTAGTACCACTATATAGGGAATAGGGCTCTGGTCTATAGTAGTACCACTATATAGGGAATAGGGCCCTGGTCTATAGTAATAACAGTATATAGGGAATAGGGCTCTGGTCTAAAGTAGTACCACTATATACGGAATAGGGCCCTGGTCTATAGTAATACCATTCTATAGGGAATAGGGCTCTGGTCTATAGTAGTACCACTATATAGGGAATAGGGCTCTGGTCTAAAGTAGTACCACTATATAGGGAATAGGGCTCTGGTCTATAGTAGTACCAGTATATAGGGAATAGGGCTCTGGTCTATAGTAGTGTACTATAAAGGGAATAGGGCTCTGGTCTATAGTAGTGTACTATAAAGGGAATAGGGCTCTGGTCTATAGTAGTGTACTATAAAGGGAATAGGCCTGCCTGCCCGCCCGCCCTCCCTCCCTCCCTCCCTCCCTCTTTCCCTCCCTCGATTATTGAATTACCTCACTCTGTAGCACAGTCTAGGCTTCAGTGTCCAATAATGATATAGTCCTTTAACTACAATGATATAGTCCTTTAACTACAATGATATGGTCCTTTAACTACAATGATATGGTCCTTTAACTACAGTGATATGGTCCTTTCACTAAGGAACTGCTCACTCATGTTTCCTAGGAAGGTTGGCACAGCACAGGACAGGACATTACTGAGCTAGTAGTGTTTAATGAGAGAGATGGTGCTGTCTGCATCTTGTACATGGCTGGTATGTGTTATGTAGTATGTGTTATGTAGTATGTGTTATGTAGTATGTGTTATGTAGTATGTGTTATGTGTTATGTAGTATGTGTTATGTGTTATGTGTTACGTAGTATGTGTTATGTAGTATGTGTTACGTAGTATGTGTTATGTAGTATGTGTTATGTAGTATGTGTTATGTGTTACATAGTATGTGTTATGTGTTATGTGTTACGTAGTATGTGTTATGTAGTATGTGTTATGTAGTATGTGTTATGTAGTATGTGTTATGTAGTATGTGTTATGTAGTATGTGGTATGTGTTATGTAGTATGTGTTATGTAGTATGTGTTATGTAGTATGTGTTACGTAGTATGTGTTATGTAGTATGTGTTATGTAGTATGTGTTATGTAGTATGTGTTATGTGTTACGTAGTATGTGTTATGTGTTATGTGTTACGTAGTATGTGTTATGTAGTATGTGTTATGTAGTATGTGTTATGTAGTATGTGTTATGTAGTATTTGTTATGTAGTATGTGTTATGTAGTATTTGTTATGTGTTACGTAGTATGTGTTATGTAGTATGTGTTATGTAGTATGTGTTATGTAGTATGTGGTATGTAGTATGTGTTATGTAGTATGTGTTATGTGGTATGTAGTATGTGGTATGTAGTATGTAGTATGTGGTATGTAGTATGTAGTATGTGGTATGTGGTATGTAGTATGTGGTATGTAGTATGTGTTATGTAGTATGTGTTATGTGGTATGTAGTATGTGGTATGTAGTATGTGGTATGTAGTATGTGGTATGTAGTATGTGGTATGTAGTATGTGTTATGTAGTATGTGTTATGTAGTATGTGTTATGTAGTATGTGTTATGTAGTATGTGTTATGCTATACACTAAATAAAATCACAGTGTATTCTTCTCAAGCTTGGTAAACAACAGGTGTAAACTAAACAGTTAAATTGCTCGTGTTTTGTCATGTGCCTTTTACTGAGGAGTGTCTTCCGTCTGGCCACTCTATCATAATGGCCTGATTGGTGGAGTGCTGCAGAGATGGTTGACCTTCTGGAAGGTTCTCCCATCTCCACAGAGGAACTCTGGAGCTCTGTCAGAGTGACCATCGGATTCTTGATCCCTTCTCTCCCCCCGATTGCTCAGTTTTGCCGGGCGGTCAGCTCTAGGAAGAGTCTTGGTGGTTCTAAACTTCTTCCATTTAAGAATAAAGGAGGCCTCTGTGTTCTTGGGGACCTTCAAAGCTGCAGAATTTTTGTTGGTACCTTCCCCCAGATCAGTGCCTCGACACAATCCTGTCTCACAGCTCTATGGACAATTCCTTCAGACCTCATGTCTTGGTTTTTGCTCTGACATGCACTGTCAATTGTGGGACCTTATATAGACAGGAGTGTGCCTTTCCAAATCATGTCCAATCAATTGAATTTACCACAGATGGGCTCCAATCAAGTTGTAGAAACATCTCAAGCATGCTCAATGGAAACAGGATGCACCAGAGCTCAATTTCGAGTCTCATAACAAAGAGTCTGAATACCATTGTAAATATGGTATTTTCTTTTTTTTTTTTTATTTGTCTTTAGGACTTTTTTCCGACTCACTGGTAACATTATGTAAGGCTTTATGTAATCTGTCCCAGAGCTCAGCAACAGCAGAGTGAATAATATCCTCTTCCTGGAGCTGAGCAGAATGGCTGCCGTCAGCTTCACATGGCCCTGGCTGTCTGTAATACCACGTCTCACCACTAAAGGGCAGCACCATCCTTAACCCTGAGCCAAACTAATGGTGTGTAACCTACAGTATGTCTATGGTGTCTAACCTACAGTATGTCTATGGTGTCTAACCTACAGTATGTCTATGGTGTCTAACCTACAGTATGTCTATGGTGTCTAGCCTACAGTATGTCTATGGGGTGTCTAACCTACAGTATGTCTATGGGGTGTCTAACCTACAGTATGTCTATGGTGTGTCTAACCTACAGTATGTCTATGGGGTGTCTAACCTGCAGTATGTCTATGGTGTGTCTACCCTACAGTATGTCTATGGGGTGTCTAACCTACAGTATGTCTATGGGGTGTCTAGCCTACAGTATGTCTATGGGGTGTCTAACCTACAGTATGTCTATGGGGTATCTAACCTACAGTATGTCTATGGTGTCTAACCTACAGTATGTCTATGGGGTATCTAACCTACAGTATGTCTATGGGGTGTCTAACCTACAGTATGTCTATGGTGTGTCTAACCTACAGTATGTCTATGGTGTCTAGCCTACAGTATGTCTATGGGGTGTCTAGCCTACAGTATGTCTATGGGGTGTCTAGCCTACAGTATGTCTATGGTGTCTAGCCTACAGTATGTCTATGGGGTATCTAACCTACAGTATGTCTATGGGGTGTCTAGCCTACAGTATGTCTATGGGGTGTCTAGCCTACAGTATGTCTATGGTGTCTAGCCTACAGTATGTCTATGGGGTGTCTAACCTACAGTATGTCTATGGGGTGTCTAACCTACAGTATGTCTATGGTGTGTCTAACCTACAGTATGTCTATGGTGTCTAGCCTACAGTATGTCTATGGGGTGTCTAACCTACAGTATGTCTATGGTGTCTAACCTACAGTATGTCTATGGGGTATCTAACCTACAGTGTGTCTATGGGGTGTGTAACCTACAGTATGTCTATGGGGTGTCTAACCTACAGTATGTCTATGGGGTGTGTAACCTACAGTATGTCTATGGGGTGTCTAACTTACAGTATGTCTATGGTGTCTAACCTACAGTATGTCTATGGGGTGTCTAACCTACAGTATGTCTATGGGGTGTCTAACCTACAGTATGTCTATGGGGTGTCTAACCTACAGTATGTCTATGGTGTCTAACCTACAGTATGTCTATGGGGTGTCTAACCTACAGTATGTCTATGGTGTCTAACCTACAGTATGTCACAGTAACCTGGGGGACATGTGAGTCCATAAAAGCCTGACTATCTGTAGTCTCATGACATTCAATGATGGTCCTCCAGAATAGCGGCCCCACGTGGTGTTCTGTTTGTCTGATTGGTTGAAAAATCTCTTCTTCTTTTTTTGTCACTTGCTTCCTAAATCACTGGTGTAGACTGACAGTGAAATGTTTATGGTCCTTCTCCAACAACGCAGATAAACACAAATATATAGAAATAGTGACATGAGGAATAACATGGCAATATACAGGAAGTACCAGTACTGAGTCAATGTGCTGGGGTACGAGGTAATAACATGGCTATATACAGGAAGTACCAGTACTGAGTCAATGTGCAGAGGTACGAGGTAATAACATGGCTATATACAGGAAGTACCAGTACTGAGTCAATGTGCAGGGGTACGAGGTAATAACATGGCTATATACAGGAAGTACCAGTACTGAGTCAATGTGCAGGGGTATGAGGTAATAGCATGGCTATATACAGGAAAGTACCAGTACTGAGTCAATGTGCAGGGGTACGAGGTAATAACATGGCTATATACAGGAAGTACCAGGTAATAACATGGCCATATACAGGGAGTATGTATATACGCTACCGAGTCGATGTTCAGGGGTATGGGGTAATTGAGGTTTCTATGTACGTGTGTGTGTGGGGGGGGGGCATATGTAGTGTGTGCAGTCTGGCTAACCCACCCCCTGGAAAGCTGCTACTACTCTCTGTTCTTATCTATGCATAGTCACTTTAATAACTCTACCTACTCATACATATTACCTCATCACCGGTGCCCCCTGTATATAGCCTCCACATTGACTCTGTACCGTAATACCCTGTATATAGCCTCCACATTGACTCTGTACCGTAATACCCTGTATATAGCCTCCACATTGACTCTGTACCGGTACCCCCTGTATATAGTCTCCACATTGACTCTGTACCGGTACCCCCTGTATATAGCCTCCACATTGACTCTGTACCGGTACCCCCTGTATATAGCCTCCACATTGACTCTGTACCGGTACCCCCTGTATATAGCCTCCACATTGACTCTGTACTGGTACCCTCTGTATATAGCCTCCACATTGACTCTGTACCGGTACCCCCTGTATATAGCCTCCACATTGACTCTGTAACGTAACACCCTGTATATAGCCTCCACATTGACTCAGTACCGGTATCCCCTGTATATAGCCTCCACATTGACTCTGTACCGGTACCCCCTGTATATAGCCTCCACATTGACTCTGTACCAGTACCCCCTGTATATAGCCTCCACATTGACTCTGTACCGTAACACCCTATATATAGCCTCCACATTGACTCTGTACCGGTACCCCCTGTATATAGCCTCCACATTGACTCAGTACCGTAACACCCTGTATATAGCCTCCACATTGACTCTGTACCGGTACACCCTGTATATAGCCTCCACATTGACTCAGTACCGGTACATTTTACATTACATTTAAGTCATTTAGCAGACGCTCTTATCCAGAGCGACTTACAAATTGGTCAATTCACCTTCTGACATCCAGTGGAACAGCCACTTTACAATAGTGCATCTAAATCCTTAAGGGGGGGGGGTGAGAAGGATTACTTTATCCTATCCTAGGTATTCCTTGAAGAGGTGGGGTTTCAGGTGTCTCCGGAAGGTGGTGATTGACTCCGCTGTCCTGGCGTCGTGAGGGAGTTTGTTCCACCATTGGGGGCCAGAGCAGCGAACAGTTTTGACTGGGCTGAGCGGGAACTGTACTTCCTCAGTGGTAGGGAGGCGAGCAGGCCAGAGGTGGATGAACGCAGTGCCCTTGTTTGGGTGTAGGGCCTGATCAGAGCCTGGAGGTACTGCGGTGCCGTTCCCCTCACAGCTCCGTAGGCAAGCACCATGGTCTTGTAGCGGATGCGAGCTTCAACTGGAAGCCAGTGGAGAGAGCGGAGGAGCGGGGTGACGTGAGAGAACTTGGGAAGGTTGAACACCAGACGGGCTGCGGCGTTCTGGATGAGTTGTAGGGGTTTAATGGCACAGGCAGGGAGCCCAGCCAACAGCGAGTTGCAGTAATCCAGACGGGAGATGACAAGTGCCTGGATTAGGACCTGCGCCGCTTCCTGTGTGAGGCAGGGTCGTACTCTGCGGATGTTGTAGAGCATGAACCTACAGGAACGGGCCACCGCCATGATGTTGGTTGAGAACGACAGGGTGTTGTCCAGGATCACGCCAAGGTTCTTAGCGCTCTGGGAGGAGGACACAATGGAGTTGTCAACTGTGATGGCGAGATCATGGAACGGGCAGTCCTTCCCCGGGAGGAAGAGCAGCTCCGTCTTGCCGAGGTTCAGCTTGAGGTGGTGATCCGTCATCCACACTGATATGTCTATATACTGGTACCCCCAGTATATAGCCTCCACATTGTTATTTACTGCTGCTCTTTAATTAGTTGTTATTCTTATTCTTATTGTTACTCTTACTTTTTGTGGGTATTTTCTTAAAACTGTATTATTGGTTAAGGCCTTGAAAATAAGCATTTCACTGTAAGGTCTACCTGTTGTATTCGGCGCATGTGACAAATTTCATTTTTCCTAAACATTACAGAACAAGTTGGAAGTCGCAAATAAATTAAAAACGTGTGGTTTGGAAGCAATCAGTGACAGTGGCTAACGTTAACTGCAAGCATTGCAAAGCAATAACTAGTCTGCTATTCAATGGAGAGTCTATGCGGTCCCAAATCTGGGATTAAGTGGCTCTTTTCCAAGTTTACAATGATAAACATTCAGCACTGGCCATGCTGTCAATGAAGCATGATTTCTGCCGCGCTCAAAACAACTGTTAACTCGGAACTGCGAGTAGGAATTCGGAAGTCAAGCTCTGACTGGGAAAAAAAAACGTTTTGGTGACAAAATTTACCCACAAAGGACCGCCGCACCACCTTCCTGTTCAAGTGAACACAGCACAACAAGGTGAGTCCAAACATGTCTTGTATGCTGCTGTATAAATTATGCAAAATGCCAGGGAGATATGTATACTGTAGCTAAGAAAGTAATACTAAGGGTATGTTGTGTAGTAAGATGTTACTAGCCCATGTGCCTCGCCCTAATAATTTGGTCTATTTACCCTTCTTAACTTCCCCTACTGTTCTGACTTGGTGGTGCACATGTAGCCTATAACCTGTTTTAGAGAAAGGTCAACATTGAATATTGTAAGAGCTTTCATTGTCTGTTTATATGCCCCCTTTATTTATTCTACGGTTTTGACTTGGTGTACAGGGAGATCACTGTAATAATGGCCCATGTTCTGAAGTCTGTTGCTGTACATTTCAAAAGTGCTAAACAAATAGTTATATTGACGACATCAGTCCTCGCACTCATTAATGTCTTAATCAAGATTTCGGATTGCCTCTTATCCGCTTGTCGTCCCCTTGTGCCATAGTTTGTACATCTCAAGTAAAGGAGGCTGAATGAACTGTTTCGCTGCCAGACAAGGCTCCACTGATAGCCAGGTGTAGCAGTGGTAAGGTGTTGGGACAGCTTTATGTAGGCCGTTTGTGGGCACTGTTTGTCACCGTTATAGTGCAATTAATGTATTGTTTAGAGTTGTGTTGTGGTTTTGCTGTCATGCATCACACTTTAGTTGTTTTTTTTGCCCCCATCAAGATTTACTTGCTAAAATTGCCACTGGATGGATGGCCTACACATAAGGAGTCAGATGGATGGATGGCCTACACATAAGGAGACAGATGGATGGATGGCCTACACATAAGGAGGCAGATGGATGGATGGCCTACACATAAGGAGTCAGATGGATGGATGGCCTACACATAAGGAGGCAGATGGACGGATGGCCTACACATAAGGAGGCAGATGGACGGATGGCCTACACATAAGGAGGCAGATGGATGGATGGCCTACACATAAGGAGACAGATGGATGGCCTACACATAAGGAGCCAGATGAATGGATGGCCTACACATAAGGAGCCAGATGAATGGATGGCCTACACATAAGGAGCCAGATGAATGGATGGCCTACACATAAGGAGACAGACGGATCGATGGCCTACACATAAGGAGCCAGATGGATAGCCTACACATAAGGAGACAGACGGATCGATGGCCTACACATAAGGAGGCAGATGGATGGATGGCCTACACATAAGGAGCCAGATGAATGGATGGCCTACACATAAGGAGCCAGATGGATAGCCTACACATAAGGAGACAGACGGATCGATGGCTTACACATAAGGAGGCAGATGGATGGATGGCCTACACATAAGGAGTCAGATGGATGGATGGCCTACACATAAGGAGGCAGATGGACGGATGGCCTACACATAAGGAGGCAGATGGATGGATGGCCTACACATAAGTAACAGATGGACGGATGGCCTACACATAAGGAGGCAGATGGATGGATGGCCTACACATAAGGAGTCGGATGGACGGATGGCCTACACATAAGGAGACAGATGGATGGATGGCCTACACATAAGGAGGCAGATGGACGGATGGCCTACACATAAGGAGACAGATGGATAGATGGCCTACACATAAGGAGACAGATGGATGGATGGCCTACACATAAGGAGTCGGATGGACGGATGGCCTACACATAAGGAGGCAGATGGACGGATGGCCTACACATAAGGAGACAGATGGACGGATGGCCTACACATAAGGAGGCAGATGGATGGATGGCCTACACATAAGGAGGCAGATGGATGGATGGATGGCCTACACATAAGGAGGCAGATGGACGGATGGCCTACACATAAGGAGACAGATGGACGGATGGCCTACACATAAGGAGGCAGATGGATGGATGGCCTACACATAAGGAGGCAGATGGATGGATGGATGGCCTACACATAAGGAGACAGATGGATGGATGGCCTACACATAAGGAGACAGATGGATGGATGTCCTACACATAAGGAGCAAGATGGATGGATGGCCTACACATAAGGAGCCAGATGGATGGATGTCCTACACATAAGGAGACAGATGGATGGATGGCCTACACATAAGGAGACAGATGGATGGATGGCCTACACATAAGGAGAGATGGATGGATGGCCTACACATAAGGAGGCAGATGGATGGATGGCCTACACATAAGGAGACAGATGGATGGATGGCCTACACATAAGGAGCCAGATGGATGGATGGCCTACACATAAGGAGAGATGGATGGATGGCCTACACATAAGGAGACAGATGGATGGATGGCCTACACATAAGGAGAGATGGATGGATGGCCTACACATAAGGAGAGATGGATGGATGGCCTACACATAAGGAGGCAGATGGATGGATGGCCTACACATAAGGAGGCAGATGGATGGATGGCCTACACATAAGGAGACAGATGGATGGATGGCCTACACATAAGGAGCAAGATGGACGGATGGCCTACACATAAGGAGGCAGATGGATGGATGGCCTAAACATAAGGAGGCAGATGGATGGATGGATGGCCTACACATAAGGAGACAGATGGATGGATGGCCTACACATAAGGAGTCAGATGGATGGATGTCCTACACATAAGGAGCAAGATGGATGGATGGCCTACACATAAGGAGACAGATGGATGGCCTACACATAAGGAGACAGATGGATGGATGTCCTACACATAAGGAGCAAGATGGATGGATGGCCTACACATAAGGAGACAGACGGATGGATGGCCTACACATAAGGAGACAGACGGATGGATGGATGGCCTACACATAAGGGTACAGATGGGCGCCATTTTGTTCGCTCGGATGCTTTCTCAGGTGAGATTCAGCCTTGAGCGAATTGAAGGGAAATCATGACAACACAGAGATATGAAAGATAATAAAGATAAACATCATTTTATGTTTTCCTCTTTTATTGGTAATTTTTTTTTTGGGGGGGGGGGTCTGGCTTCACTTGGCAGTTCACTTGCATTGAGGTAGCAGAGAAAACTGTCTATGGCTTGGGTGGCCTGGGTGGCTGGGGTGGCTTGGGTGGCATGGGTGGCTGGGGTGGCTTGGGTGGCCTGGGATGGCTGGGGTGGCCTGGGTGGCTGGGCTGGCCTGGGTGGCCTGGGATGGCTGGGGTGGCCTGGGATGGCTGGGGTGGCCTGGGTGGCTGGGTTGGCTTGAGTGTCAGACACTTTGTTTTGGCCTTCCTTTGACATCTCCTGGAATAGAGGTCCTGGATGTCAGGGAGCTCGGAGAAGCGTGTTCCGCTTGCGTCTGCAGAAACAGCTGGTCGTCACTAGTTACCACAGCCACAAAGCGAAAACCACACCTATTTTTTTATATATTTTTTTACAATTTCTCTTCTTAAAATATGATTTTAAACTTAACCCTAATCTTAAGTAAACTGCTAATCTTATGCCTAACACTAACCGTAAAACTAAGACCAAAAGCACAATTTTCTTTACTTGATTTTTTATTTTTATTTTACATACGAGACTATTTTGACTTTGTGGCTGTGGTAACTAGTGGAAACCGGAAAACGCTCGAGCTTGTTGAGCTGCGCTCCAATGACATAATGTCAGCAGCGCGAGCACGGGTTCCCTGAGGACGTCTGGAGGGGGCTGCCAAAACGAGTTGTGAATAGAAACAGATTTTTTATGTAATCGAGAGAAGGGAGCATGGAAATAGGTTATGGAGGGGTCTGTGCAATCCACGTGACTGATCTATGTGGGCTGTGTTCCGCCGAGCGCCAGAGAGAACTTCCGCATACTTTTGGCGGCCTGCTCGTGGCCACACGTTTTTAGCTTGGGCCCCTCCTATAAATAGATAACGTTGTTAGATCACTTTGACACGAGCATATGGGGTGTTGAATAATTCGTGACTTATATAGCCTTTATCATAGCCTATATACACTTAATATATGTATTATCTGTTTGGAGTCTGCTCTTTTGTACATTGTTGTAGAAATACATTTAGGTTAACTTGGAATTGGTTTTCTTTTCACATTTGTTTCAGAACATTTTTTTGGGGGGGGCAAAACTTCCTGTCCTTTTCTGTACAACAGTCTTATATAAATAACATGGTTATTACAGACAGAATTCTGGTCTGTAAAAATAGACCTTGTTCTCAGTAAGACTCCCTGATAAAAAAATATATATATAAAGGTTCAATAACATGACTGATGACAGTTTAAACTTTAAAGAACAATTTAATTCTTCCCGCTGTGCACGACAACACTTGCCAGTTGTGTTGAGTGTCTGGAATGATTGGACCTAATGGAACTAACCTGCTGGAGGGACAGATATGTGTGTTGCCGGGGTAACAGTCACTTAGCGCCCAACTGGCTGTCATACGCCTCACCTGGAGGACAACCAAGGGAGAGAATGTGCAGACAGGAACACTGTAGTACCACACACAGGGTAAACACCCTACACACAGGGTTAGCACACTACACACAGGGTAAACACACTACACACAGGGTTAGCACACTACACACAGGGTAAACACCCTACACACAGGGTTAGCACACTACACACAGGGTAAACACCCTACACACAGGGTTAACACACTACACACAGGGTAAACACCCTACACACAGGGTTAGCACACTACACACAGGGTAAACACACTACACACAGGGTTAGCACACTACACACAGGGTAAACACCCTACACACAGGGTTAACACCCTACACACAGGGTTAACACCCTACACACAGGGTTAGCACACTACACACAGGGTTAACACTACACACAGGGTTAACACCCTACACACAGGGTTAACACCCTACACACAGGGTTAACACCCTACACACAGGGTTAGCACACTACACACAGGGTAAACACACTACACACAGGGTTAACACACTACACACAGGGTTAACACTCTACACACAGGGTTAACACACTACACACAGGGTTTACACTACACACAGGATAAACACTCTACACACAGGGTAAACACACTACACACAGGGTAAACACACTACACACAGGGTAAACAACCTACACACAGGGTAAACACTCTACACACAGGGTAAACACTCTACACACAGGGTAAACACTCTACACACAGGGTAAACACTCTACACACAGGGTTAAAACACTACACACAGGGTAAACACACTACACACAGGGTTAAAACACACCACACAAGGTTAACACACACACTTTTAATCAGTGTTTGTCTAATTTGAGCCCAGTCTTCTGGATATTCCTATCAGGAAACTGACACACTGTCATGACACTGCCTCCAGGCTCCATCTAGGAGTCATCACATGGAATGAGATCGCAACAGAGAGCACTGTCTCTCTCTCTCTCTCTCACACACACACACACACACACACACACACACACACACACACACACACGCACACACACACGCACACACACACGCACACGCACACACACGCGCACACACTCGCACACACACGCACGCACACACCCACACACACACACGCACGCACACACCCACGCACACACACACAATCACATGCACACACACCACACACCACACACCACACACACACACACACACACATAATGAATGTACTCCTGAAGGTAGGGCTTTATGAAATGTTGTCTGCCTCGTTATGTGCTGTGAGGACCATGTTTGTCCGAAGGGCAGAACGTTGATAAGAGGTGAACCGTGTGTTCTCCTCAGAGGACTCCAAGTTCATCAGATTATTGTTGTAGATTGAGTTGTGAGGACAACGGTTTCTATTCCAGACGTACCTTTCCAACGTTTCACGTGACCCACACTATAAAGATTAACTGGCGTCTTTCATCAGTGCTTCTGTGGTGTTTCAGACCACATTCTACATGGAAAGCTGTCACACATCATTCTTGGAAAATTTAATCTTGTTATTATGTGACATGTCCCTGAATGTATTGGTTCATTCACTGTCCCTCAGGCCAGGGTCAACACCTGATGACAGATCCTCATTCACTGTCCCTCAGGCCAGGGTCAACACCTGATGACAGATCCTCATTCACCGTCAACACATGATGACTGATCCTCATTCACTGTCCCTCAGGCCAGGGTCAACACATGATGACTGATCCTCATTCACTGTCCCTCAGGCCAGGGTCAACACATGATGACTGATCCTCATTCACTGTCCCTCAGGCCAGGGTCAACACATGATGACAGATCATCATTCACCGTCAACACATGATGACTGATCCTCATTCACTGTCCCTCAGGCCAGGGTCAACACATGATGACTGATCCTCATTCACTGTCCCTCAGGCCAGGGTCAACACATGATGACTGATCCTCATTCACTGTCCCTCAGGCCAGGGTCAACACATGATGACTGATCCTCATTCACTGTCCCTCAGGCCAGGGTCAACACATGATGACAGATCCTCATTCACTGTCCCTCAGGCCAGGGTCAACACATGATGACTGATCCTCATTCACTGTCCCTCAGGCCAGGGTCAACACATGATGACTGATCCTCATTCACTGTCCTTCAGGCCAGGGTCAACACATGATGACTGATCCTCATTCGCTGTCCCTCAGGCCAGGGTCAACACATGATGACAGATCATTTCACTGTCCCTCAGGCCAAGGTCAACACATGATGACAGATCATTTCACTGTCCCTCAGGCCAGGGTCAACACATGATGACTGATCCTCATTCACTGTCCCTCAGGCCAGGGTCAACACATGATGACTGATCCTCATTCACTGTCCCTCAGGCCAGGGTCAACACATGATGACTGATCCTCATTCGCTGTCCCTCAGGCCAGGGTCAACACATGATGACTGATCCTCATTCACTGAAGAAGAAAGGAGGAGAAGAGGAGGATGGAGGAGAAGAGATAAACAGAGGAGGAGAAGGGGAGGAGAGGGGGAGAAAAGAGAAAGAGAAGAAGAGAGGAGGAGAAGAGGAGGAAAAGAGAGAAGAGGAGGATGAGAGGAGGAGAGGAGGATGGGAGGAGGATGAGAGGAGGATGAGAGGAGGATGGGAGGAGAGGAGAAGAAGAGAGGAGGAGAAGAGGAGGAAAAGAGAGAAGAGGAGGATGGGAGGAGGAGAGGAGGAGGAGAGGAGGATGGGAGGAGAGGAAGAGGTTAGGTATCAGACCTATCATCATTTAGGGTTTCTTCTGCTCAGGTTACAACCATTCTTCACTCATCTAGTTGCTGTGATGGTCATGTAGAGTTCTGTAGCCCAGGGTGCATCACAAATCACTCCCTATCTCCTACATAGTTCCCTACATATGGGTCCTGGTCCAAAATAGTACACTATATAGGGAATAGGGCCCTGGTCAAAAATAGCACACTGTATAGGGAATAGGGCTCTGGTCTATAGTAGTACGACTATATAGGGAATCGGGCCCTGGTCTATAGTAGTACCACTATATAGGGAATAGGGCTCTGGTCTGTAGTAGTACCACTATATAGGGAATAGGGCTCCGGTCTATAGTAGTACCACTATATAGGGAATAGTGCTCTGGTCTATAGTAGTGCGCTATATAGGTTATAGGGCTCTGGTCTATAGTAGTACCACTATATAGGGAATCGGGCCCTGGTCTATAGTAGTACCACTATATATAGGAAATAGGGCTCTGGTCTATAGTAGTACCACTATATAGGGAATAGGTCGATAGATTTGTACCTTGTCAGCTCGGGGGTTTGAACTTGCAATCTTCCGGTTACTAGTCCAATGCTCTAACTACTAGGCTACCCTGTTTCTAATGGATCCCCATTAGTTCCTGCCAAGGCAGCAGCTACTCTTCCTGAGGTTTATTATGGATCTCCAGCTACTCTCCCTGGGGGTTTATTATGGATCTCCAGCTACTCTCCCTGGGGGTTTATTGTGGATCTCCAGCTACTCTCCCTGGGGGTTTATTATGGATCTCCAGCTACTCTTCCTGGGGGTTTATTATGGATCTCCAGCTACTCTTTCTGGGGTTTGTTATGGATCTCCAGCTACTCTCCCTGGGGGTTTATTATGGATCTCCAGCTTCTCTCTCTGGGGGTTTATTATGGATCTCCAGCTACTCTCCCTGGGGGTTTATTATGGATCTCCAGCTACTCTCCCTGGGGGTTTATTGTGGATCTCCAGCTACTCTCACAGGGGGATTATTATGGATCTCCAGCTTCTCTCTCTGGGGGTTTATTATGGATCCTCAGCTACTCTCTCTGGGGGTTTATTATGGATCTCCAGCTACTCTCCCTGGGGGTTTATTATGGATCTCCAGCTACTCTCCCTGGGGGTTTATTATGGATCTCCAGCTACTCTCCCTGGGGGTTTATTATGGATCTCCAGCTACTCTCTCTGGGGTTTTATTATGGATCTCCAGCTACTCTCTCTGGGGGTTTATTATGGATCTCCAGCTACTCTCCCTGGGGTTATATTATGGATCTCCAGCTACTCTCTCTGGGGGTTTATTGTGGATCTCCAGCTACTCTCCCTGGAGGTTTATTATGGATCTCCAGCTACTCTCTCTGGGGGTTTATTATGGATCTCCAGCTACTCTCCGTTGGGTTTATTATGGATCTCCAGCTACTCTCCCTGGGGGTTTATTGTGGATCTCCTGCTACTCTCCCTGGGGGTTTATTATGGATCTCCAGCTTCTCTCTCTGGGGGTTTATTATGGATCTCCAGCTACTCTCCCTGGGGGTTTATTATGGATCTCCAGCTTCTCTCTCTGGGGGTTTATTATGGATCTCCAGCTACTCTCCCTGGGGGTTTATTATGGATCTCCAGCTACTCTCCCTGGGGGTTTATTGTGGATCTCCAGCTACTCTCACAGGGGGTTTATTATGGATCTCCAGCTTCTCTCTCTGGGGGTTTATTATGGATCTCCAGCTACTCTCTCTGGGGGTTTATTGTGGATCTCCAGCTACTCTCCCTGTGGGTTTATTATGGATCTCCAGCTTCTCTCTCTGGGGGTTTATTATGGATCTCCAGCTACTCTCCCTGGGGGTTTATTATGGATCTCCAGCTACTCTCCCTGGGGGTTTATTATGGATCTCCAGCTACTCTCCCTGGGGGTTTATTATGGATCTCCAGCTACTCTCTCTGGGGTTTTATTATGGATCTCCAGCTACTCTCTCTGGGGGTTTATTATGGATCTCCAGCTACTCTCCCTGGGGTTATATTATGGATCTCCAGCTACTCTCTCTGGGGGTTTATTGTGGATCTCCAGCTACTCTCCCTGGAGGTTTATTATGGATCTCCAGCTACTCTCTCTGGGGGTTTATTATGGATCTCCAGCTACTCTCCGTTGGGTTTATTATGGATCTCCAGCTACTCTCCCTGGGGGTTTATTGTGGATCTCCTGCTACTCTCCCTGGGGGTTTATTATGGATCTCCAGCTACTCTCCCTGGGGGTTTATTATGGATCTCCAGCTACTCTCTCTGGGGATTTATTATGGATCTCCAGCTACTCTCCCTGGGGGTTTATTATAGATCTCCAGCTAACGTAGCTATAACGTAGCTATAGTGTAGCTATAACGTAGCTTTAGTGTAGCTATAGTGTAGCTATAGTGTAGCTATAGTGTAGCTATAACGTAGCTATAACGTAGCTATAATGTAGCTATAGTGTAGCTATAATGTAGCCATAGTGTAGCTATAACGTAGCTATAGTGTAGCTGTAATGTAGCTATAACGTAGCTATAACGTAGCTATAGTGTAGCTATAGTGTAGCTATAGTGTAGCTATAATGTAGCTAGAACGTAGCTATAACGTAGCTATAATGTAGCTATAGTGTAGCCATAGAGTAGCTATAACGTAGCTATAACGTAGCTATAGTGTAGCTGTAATGTAGCTATAACGTAGCTATAACGTAGCTATAACGTAGCTATAGTGTAGCTATAGTGTAGCTATAATGTAGCTATAACGTAGCTATAACGTAGCTATAATGTAGCTATAGTGTAGCCATAGAGTAGCTATAACGTAGCTATAGTGTAGCTATAGTGTAGCTATAATGTATCTATAATGTAGCTATAACGTAGCTATAACGTAGCTATAGTGTAGCTATAGTGTAGCTATAGTGTAGCTATAATGTAGCTATAACGTAGCTATAACGTAGCTATAATGTAGCTATAGTGTAGCCATAGAGTAGCTATAACGTAGCTATAGTGTAGCTATAATGTAGCTAGTCTAGTTGCCTCTATTGATGGTAAAACATTTCAGTTTGTCACATGTCACTGTATGGAAAACCGTTTTTTTCCACCCATTCATTTGTAAAACATTTGGAGTTCTTTGTGTAATGGAAAGCGCTCTACAAATAAAATCTATTTACTGTCGTCACCTCATAGATAAAACGGTCCTGCAGAAGCAGAAATGAAGAATCCTAACTTTGTACGTGGAAAAAAAATAACAACAGAAGGTTTCAACATTTCAACGTTTCACCGTCTAATCCAGAATATATAGAAAGAGTTTAATTTCCTCCTAAATACGTTTCTCACCCTACCACTATATGTTAATCAAACGAATACAGGGGTACGCCAGCTGTAAAATAATAAAACCTCTTTAAACCCCTCCCATCCACACGGGTTCTGTCTGTTTTAGTTCAACCACCCTACTTCCCCCCCTTTACCACCCATACAGAACACCACCTGAACTACAACCCTATACCACCCACCAAATATACCACCCATAAAGAACACCGCCCTAAACCACCCGAACTGCCACCCTACGCCACCCATAAACACCACCCAAAAAATATACCACCCATGAAGAACACCACCCTAAACCACCCGAACTGCCACCCTACGCCACCCATAAACACCACCCACCAAATATACCACCCATAATGAACGGCCACCCTATGCCACCCATTGGGAACTACCACCCATAAATAACAACCCACCCTGTACCACCCATACAGAACTGCCACCGTATGCCACGCATAAACACCCACCCTATACCACCCATAACTACCACACTATAGCACCCATAACTACCACACTATACCACCCATAACTACCACACTATAGCACCCATAACTACCACACTATACCACCCATAAGGAACTTGTCACGTCTGGTCAAGGTGGGTGGAATCAGGCGCAGAGAGCAGAAATGCGAATAATAAAGTTTATTCTCCGGTGTACAAAACAACAGTCAACCCAAAAGCAAGACAGGGTGAAAAACACCAAAACAGGGAAAAGAATAACCGGGAGAAACAACAGCAAACACCGACAGACAAAACGAAAATGACAAAATAACAATCCCGCACAAAACACAAGGGCGGGACAACCTACATAAATACAGATACTAATTAACTAAACAACACACAGGTGAAACCAATTAGTGGCTAATAGGACGGTGACGACGACCGCCGAGCACCACCCGAATGGGCAGGAGAGCCAACTTCGGCGGAAGTCGTGACAGAACTACCACACTATACCACCCATACATAACTACCACACTATACCACCCATAACTACCACACTATACCACCCATACATAACTACCACAATATACCACCCATAACTACCACACTATAGCACCCATAACTACCACCCTATACCACCCATACATAACTACCACCCTATACCACCCATAACTACCACAATATACCACCCATAACTACCACACTATACCACCCATAACTACCACACCATACCACCCATAACTACCACACTATACCACCCATAACTACCACACTATACCACCCATAAGGAACTACCACACTATAGCACCCATAACTACCACACTATAGCACCCATAATTATCTACCACACTATAGCACCCATACATAACTACCACAATATACCACCCTACCACCATATACCACCCATAAGGAACTACCACACTATAGCACCCATACATAACTACCACAATATACCACCCTACCACCGTATACCACCCATAACTACCACACTATACCACCCATAAGGAACTACCACACTATAGCATCCATACATAACTACCACAATATACCACCCTACCACCGTATACCACCCATAACTACCACACTATACCACCCATAAGGAACTACCACACTATACCACCCATACATAACTACCACAATATACCACCCTTCCACCATATATCACCCATAACTACCACACTAAACCACCCATACATAACTACCACCATATACCACCCATAAAGTACACCCACCCTATAGCATCCATAAGGAACTACCACCCTATACCACCCATACATAACTACCACAATATACCACCCTACCACCATATACCACCCATAACTACCACCCATAAAGAACACCCACCCTATACCACCCATTAGGAACTACCACACTATACCACCCATAAGGAATACCACCCATACATAACTACCACAATATACCACCCATTAGGAACTACCACACTATACCACCCATAAGGAACTACCACACTATATCACCCATACATAACTAGTACCATATACCACCCATAAAGAACACCCGCCCTATAGCATCCATAAGGAACTACCACCCTATACCACCCATACATAACTGCCACACTATACCACCATACCATCATACACCACCCATAAAGAACGACCACCCTATACAGCACATAAGGAACTACCACCCATAAATAACTACCACCCCATACCACCCATAAGGAAGTACAACCCATAAGGAAGTACCACCCATGAATAACTACCACCCATAAGGAACTACCACCCATAATTAAGTACCACCCATGAATAACTACCACCCCACACCACCCATAAGGAACTACCACCCCACACCACCCATAAGGAACTACCACCCTATACCACCCATAAGGAAGTACCACCCTATACCACACATAAGGAACTACCACCCTCCACCACCCATAAGGAACTACTACCCATAAGGAAGTACCTCCCATAAGGAACTACCACCCATACGGAACTACCACACATAAGGAACTACCACCCTCCACCACCCATAAGGAGGTACCGCACATAAGGAAGTACCGCCCATAAGGAAGTACCACCCATAAGGAAGTACCACCCTATACCACACATAAGGAACTACCACCCTCCACCACACATAAGGAACTACCACCCATAAGGAGGTACCGCACATAAGGAAGTACCGCCCATAAGGAACTACCACCCATATGGAACTACCACCCATACGGAACTACCACCCATACGGAACTACCACCCATAAGGAACTACCACCCTCCACCACACATAAGGAACTACCACCCTCCACCACCCATATGGAACTACCACACATAAGGAACTACCACCCTCCACCACCCATAAGGAGGTACCACCCATAAGGAACTACCACCCATAAGGAACTACCACCCATAAGGAACTACCACCCATGAATATCTACTGTAATATCTGCAAGCTATCTGCCCATTGAGACTTATGTAACAGTCCCAGTCAGGCAGGATAACCCCTGTCAGATGTGAACATTACATTCACTGTTCGCCACTTCTGCATCATTTGCCTCCCGACCGCCCTCCTCAGCCTCAGCTGTACGGGACTGGGAGGGAGGGAGCGGCATCCGTGGAGATTACATAACCCTGTTGAAATATACCCCCAGTCACATGTTAGACTACACTCAGCCTGGCCCGCCCCAGACACACAGGCAGGCAAGCAGACATAGTTGGGCTGGCAGTGTTCCAGGAGCTAACACACTGTCATTAAACATTCAACTGTGATCTGCTCCATTCTACTCCTCTCTTCCTCTCTGTGCTGCCTCTCTCCCTCTCTGTCCTGCTTCTCTTCCTCTCTGTCCTGCCTCTCTCCCTCTCTTCCTCTTTGTCCTGCCTCTCTTCCTTTCTGTCCTGCCTCTTACCCTCTCTGTCCTGCCTCTTTCCCTCTCTGTCCTGCCTCTCTCCCTCTCTTCCTCTTTGTCCTGCCTCTCTTCCTTTCTGTCCTGCCTCTTACCCTCTCTGTCCTGCCTCTTTCCCTCTCTGTCCTGCCTCTCTCCCTCTCTTCCTCCTTGTCCTGCCTCTCTTCCTCTCTGTCCTGCCTCTTTCCCACTCTGTCCTGCCTCTTTCCCTCTCTGTCCTGCCTCTTTCCCTCTCTGTCCTGCCTCTCCCTCTCTGTCCTGCCTCTCTTCCCCTCTGTCCTGCCTCTTTCCCTCTCTGTCCTGCCTCTTTCCCTCTCTGTCCTGCCTCTTTCCCTCTCCGTCCTGCCTCTTTCCCTCTCCGTCCTGCCTCTTTCCCTCTCTGTCCTGCCTCTCTCCCTCTCTGTCCTTCCTCTCTCCCTCTCCCCTCTCTGTCCTGCCTCTTTCCTTCTCTGTCCTGCCTCTCTCCCTCTCCCCTCTCTGTCCTGCCTCTCTCCCTCTCTGTCCTGCCTCTCTCCCTCTCTGTCCTGCCTCTCTCCCTCTCCACTCTCTGTCCTGCCTCTCTCCCTCTCTGTCCTCCCTCTCTGTCCTGCCTCTCTTCCTCTCTGTCCTGCCTCTCTTCCTCTCTGTCCTGCCTCTCCCCCTCTCTATCCTGCCTCTCTCCCTCTCTTTCCTGCCTCTCTCCCTCTCCCCTCTCTGTCCTGCCTCTCTCCATCTCTGTCCTGCCTCTCTCCCTCTCTGTCCTGCCTCTCTCCATCTCTGTCCTGCCTCTCTCCCTCTCTGTCCTGCCTCTTTCCCTCTCTGTCCTGCCTCTCTCCCTCTCTCCCTCTCTGTCCTGCCTCTCTCCATCTCTGTCCTGCCTCTCTCCCTCTCTGTCCTGCCTCTCTCCCTCTCTGTCCTGCCTCTCCCCCTCTGTCATGCCTCTCTCCCTCTCTGTCCTGCCTCTCTCCCTCTCTCCCTCTCTGTCCTGCCTCTCTATCCTGCATCTCTTCCTCTCTGTCCTGCCTCTTTCCCACTCTGTCCTGCCTCTTTCCCTCTCTGTCCTGCCTCTTTCCCTCTCTGTCCTGCCTCTCCCTCTCTGTCCTGCCTCTCTTCCCCTCTGTCCTGCCTCTTTCCCTCTCTGTCCTGCCTCTTTCCCTCTCTGTCCTGCCTCTTTCCCTCTCTGTCCTGCCCCTCTCCCTCTCCCCTCTCCGTCCTGCCTCTTTCCCTCTCTGTCCTGCCTCTCTCCCTCTCTGTCCTTCCTCTCTCCCTCTCCCCTCTCTGTCCTGCCTCTTTCCTTCTCTGTCCTGCCTCTCTCCCTCTCCCCTCTCTGTCCTGCCTCTCTCCCTCTCTGTCCTGCCTCTCTCCCTCTCTGTCCTGCCTCTCTCCCTCTCCACTCTCTGTCCTGCCTCTCTCCCTCACTGTCCTGCCTCTCTCCCTCTCTATCCTGCCTCTCTCCCTCTCTGTCCTCCCTCTCTCCCTCTCTCCCTCTCTGTCCTGCCTCTCTCCCTCGCTATCCTGCCTCTCTCCCTCTCTGTCCTCCCTCTCTCCCTCGCTCTCTCTGTCCTGCCTCTCTCCCTCTCTGTCCTGCCTCTCTCCCTCTCTGTCCTGCCTCTCTCCCTCTCTATCCTGCCTCTCTCCCTCTCTGTCCTCCCTCTCTCCCTCTCTGTCCTGCCTCTCTCCCTCTCTGTCCTCCCTCTCTCCCTCTCTCCCTCTCTGTTCTCCCTCTCTCCCTCGCTCTCTCTGTCCTCCCTCTCTCCCTCTCTCCCTCTCTGTTCTCCCTCTCTCCCTCGCTCTCTCTGTCCTCCCTCTCTCCCTCGCTCTCTCTGTCCTGCCTCTCTCCCTCTCTGTCCTGCCTCTCTCCCTCTCTGTCCTGCCTCTCTCCCTCTCTATCCTGCCTCTCTCCCTCTCTCCTCCTCCCTCTCTCCCTCTCTGTCCTGCCTCTCTCCCTCTCTGTCCTCCCTCTCTCCCTCTCTCCCTCTCTGTTCTCCCTCTCTCCCTCGCTCTCTCTGTCCTCCCTCTCTCCCTCTCTCCCTCTCTGTTCTCCCTCTCTCCCTCGCTCTCTCTGTCCTCCCTCTCTCCCTCGCTCTCTCTGTCCTGCCTCTCTCCCTCTCTGTCCTCCCTCTCTCCCTCTCTGTCCTGCCTCTCTCCCTCTCTGTCCTCCCTCTCTCCCTCTCTCCCTCTCTGTTCTCCCTCTCTCCCTCGCTCTCTCTGTCCTGCCTCTCTCCCTCTCTATCCTGCCTCTCTCCCTCTCTGTCCTCCCTCTCTCCCTCTCTCCCTCTCTGTTCTCCCTCTCTCCCTCGCTCTCTCTGTCCTGCCTCTCTCCCTCTCTGTCCTCCCTCTCTCCCTCTCTGTCCTGCCTCTCTCCCTCTCTGTCCTTCCTCTCTCCCTCTCCCCTCTCTGTCCTGCCTCTTTCCTTCTCTGTCCTGCCTCTCTCCCTCTCCCCTCTCTGTCCTGCCTCTCTCCCTCTCTGTCCTGCCTCTCTCCCTCTCTGTCCTGCCTCTCTCCCTCTCTGTCCTCCCTCTCTCCCTCTCTCCCTCTCTGTTCTCCCTCTCTCCCTCGCTCTCTCTGTCCTGCCTCTCTCCCTCTCTATCCTGCCTCTCTCCCTCTCTGTCCTCCCTCTCTCCCTCTCTCCCTCTCTGTTCTCCCTCTCTCCCTCGCTCTCTCTGTCCTGCCTCTCTCCCTCTCTGTCCTGCCTCTCTCCCTCGCTCTCTCTGTCCTCCCTCTCTCCCTCTCTGTCCTCCCTCTCTCCCTCGCTCTCTCTGTCCTGCCTCACCATGTGAAGCAGGCGTCTGTGGAAAAGAGGGCAGGGAGATTCTGAGAGATGAACATGTGACTTCAACCCGGCCCAGCATTTCTACTGAGGGCGGGAGAGAGAGAGGAAGAGAGAGAGAGGAAGAGAGAGAGAGGAAGAGAGAGAGAGGAAGAGAGAGAGAGGAAGAGAGAGAGAGAGGAGAGCGAGAGAGAGAGAGAGAGAGGAAGAGAGAGAGGAGAGAGAGAGAGAGAGGAAGAGAGAGAGAGAGAGAGAGAGAGAGAGAGAGGAAGAGGAAGAGAGAGAGAGAGGAGAGAGAGAGAGAGAGAGAGGAGAGAGGAGAGAGGAGAGAGAGAGGAGAGAGAGAGAGAGTAAAATAACGAAGCCACACCCTCTGGGTTTCACGTACTGTTGCTGATGTTTTCTGAGATCTCTAACTTACAGCACATGGGAGGAAGTGCTGGTATTACACAAAACAACACGTGATAAAATGCATTACAGTGTTTTACAGTCCGCTGTGTGGAGGACAACTGTTGCTGCTGGAAGTTGGGGGTGAGACACTGGTGGCCATTTGTCTCAACAGATTTTTACGTGCGTTAAAACGATCGTACTATAACAAAATCTAAAGCCTTGATTGGATAATGACCAGACAATGTTTACAAAACACACATGTACTTATTGATTAGGATGTGATTCATGTAGTAACTAGGTGGTTAACATGTTTATTGAGATGTGTCCCGGTAGTAACTAGGTGGTTATAACATGTTTATTGAGATGTGTATTAATGTAGTAACTAGGTGGGTAACATGTTTATTGAGATGTGTCCCGGTATTAATGTAGTAACTAGGTGGTTATAACATGTTTATTGAGATGTGTATTAATGTAGTAACTAGGTGGTTATAACATGTTTATTGAGATGTGTATTAATGTAGTAACTAGGTGGTTATAACATGTTTATTGAGATGTGTCCCGGTAGTAACTAGGTGGTTATAACATGTTTATTGAGATGTGTATTAATGTAGTAACTAGGTGGTTAACATGTTTATTGAGATGTGTATTAATGTAGTAACTAGGTGGTTATAACATGTTTATTGAGATGTGTCCTGGTATTAATGTAGTAACTAGGTGGTTAACATGTTTATTGAGATGTGTCCCGGTAGTAACTAGGTGGTTAACATGTTTATTGAGATGTGTATTAATGTAGTAACTAGGTGGTTAACATGTTTATTGAGATGTGTCCTGGTATTAATGTAGTAACTAGGTGGTTATAACATGTTTATTGAGATGTGTCCTGGTATTAATGTAGTAACTAGGTGGTTAACATGTTTATTGAGATGTGTCCCGGTAGTAACTAGGTGGTTAACATGTTTATTGAGATGTGTATTAATGTAGTAACTAGGTGGTTAACATGTTTATTGAGATGTGTCCTGGTATTAATGTAGTAACTAGGTGGGTAACATGTTTATTGAGATGTGTCCTGGTATTAATGTAGTAACTAGGTGGTTATAACATGTTTATTGAGATGTGTATTAATGTAGTAACTAGGTGGTTATAACATGTTTATTGAGGTGTGTATTAATGTAGTAACTAGGTGGTTAACATGTTTATTGAGATGTGTCCTGGTATTAATGTAGTAACTAGGTGGTTAACATGTTTATTGAGATGTGTATTAATGTAGTAACTAGGTGGTTATAACATGTTTATTGAGATGTGTATTAATGTAGTAACTAGGTGGTTAACATGTTTATTGAGATGTGTATTAATGTAGTAACTAGGTGGTTAACATGTTTATTGAGATGTGTATTAATGTAGTAACTAGGTGGTTAACATGTTTATTGAGATGTGTATTAATGTAGTAACTAGGTGGTTAACATGTTTATTGAGATGTGTATTAATGTAGTAACTAGGTGGTTATAACATGTTTATTGAGATGTGTATTAATGTAGTAACTAGGTGGTTATAACATGTTTATTGAGATGTGTATTAATGTAGTAACTAGGTGGTTATAACATGTTTATTGAGATGTGTATTAATGTAGTAACTAGGTGGTTATAACATGTTTATTGAGATGTGTATTAATGTAGTAACTAGGTGGTTATAACATGTTTATTGAGATGTGTATTAATGTAGTAACTAGGTGGTTATAACATGTTTATTGAGATGTGTATTAATGTAGTAACTAGGTGGTTATAACATGTTTATTGAGATGTGTATTAATGTAGTAACTAGGTGGTTATAACATGTTTATTGAGATGTGTCCCGGTAGTAATGTAGTAACTAGGTGGTTATAACATGTTTATTGAGATGTGTCCTGGTATTAATGTAGTAACTAGGTGGTTAACATGTTTATTGAGATGTGTCCCGGTAGTAACTAGGTGGTTAACATGTTTATTGAGATGTGTATTAATGTAGTAACTAGGTGGTTATAACATGTTTATTGAGATGTGTCCCGGTAGTAATGTAGTAACTAGGTGGTTATAACATGTTTATTGAGATGTGTCCTGGTATTAATGTAGTAACTAGGTGGTTAACATGTTTATTGAGATGTGTATTAATGTAGTAACTAGGTGGTTATAACATGTTTATTGAGATGTGTATTAATGTAGTAACTAGGTGGGTAACATGTTTATTGAGATGTGTCCCGGTATTAATGTAGTAACTAGGTGGTTATAACATGTTTATTGAGATGTGTATTAATGTAGTAACTAGGTGGTTATAACATGTTTATTGAGGTGTGTATTAATGTAGTAACTAGGTGGTTAACATGTTTATTGAGATGTGTATTAATGTAGTAACTAGGTGGTTATAACATGTTTATTGAGGTGTGTATTAATGTAGTAACTAGGTGGTTATAACATGTTTATTGAGATGTGTCCCGGTAGTAACTAGGTGGTTAACATGTTTATTGAGATGTGTATTAATGTAGTAACTAGGTGGTTAACATGTTTATTGAGATGTGTATTAATGTAGTAACTAGGTGGTTATAACATGTTTATTGAGACGTGTCCCGGTAGTAACTAGGTGGTTATAACATGTTTATTGAGATGTGTATTAATGTAGTAACTAGGTGGTTATAACATGTTTATTGAGATGTGTATTAATGTAGTAACTAGGTGGGTAACATGTTTATTGAGATGTGTCCCGGTATTAATGTAGTAACTAGGTGGTTAACATGTTTATTGAGATGTGTATTAATGTAGTAACTAGGTGGTTAACATGTTTATTGAGATGTGTATTAATGTAGTAACTAGGTGGTTATAACATGTTTATTGAGATGTGTATTAATGTAGTAACTAGGTGGTTATAACATGTTTATTGCGATGTGTATTAATGTAGTAACTAGGTGGTTAACATGTTTATTGAGATGTGTATTAATGTAGTAACTAGGTGGTTATAACATGTTTATTGAGATGTGTATTAATGTAGTAACTAGGTGGTTAACATGTTTATTGAGATGTGTATTAATGTAGTAACTAGGTGGTTAACATGTTTATTGAGATGTGTCCTGGTATTAATGTAGTAACTAGGTGGTTAACATGTTTATTGCGATGTGTATTAATGTAGTAACTAGGTGGTTAACATGTTTATTGAGATGTGTATTAATGTAGTAACTAGGTGGTTATAACATGTTTATTGAGATGTGTATTAATGTAGTAACTAGGTGGTTAACATGTTTATTGAGATGTGTATTAATGTAGTAACTAGGTGGTTAACATGTTTATTGAGATGTGTCCTGGTATTAATGTAGTAACTAGGTGGTTAACATGTTTATTGAGATGTGTCCCGGTATTAATGTAGGTAAACATGTATAACCCCACAGTTTGGGTTGGAGTCACATTGAGTTACGCCTGACTGGGATTATTGTATATGACACCAGAACCTCAGTCCTGTATTGCAGATGGAGTGACACGCAAGAACCCGTGCACACCCACACACACACACACACACACACACACACACACACACACACACACACACACACACACACACACACACACAGCCACACAGGCCCACAGATACACACCCACACACACACACACCCACACACACACACACACACACACACACACACACACACACACACACACACACACACACACACACACACACACACACCATGAAAGCTGTTGAATCACACAGATATCCTTCAGTCATCTGATATACAGACCGTCATATGGTCCCTTCACACAGATAACAGATATCCTTCAGTCATCTGACATACAGACCGTCATATGGTCCCTTCACACAGATAACAGATATCCTTCTGTCATCTGACATACAGACCGTCATATGGTCCCTTCACACAGATAACAGATATCCTCCAGTCATCTGACATACAGACCGTCATATGCTCCCTTCTACATCCACTCAGAGGAGAATGATGTCACACTTTCTCCAATGGGCTTTCTTTCAGAGATAGGGCCTGGGGGAATGGGCTTTCATTCAGAGATAGGGCCTGGGGGAATGGGCTTTCATTCAGAGATAGGGCCTGGGGGAATGGGCTTTCATTCAGAGATAGGGCCTGGGAGAATGGGCTTTCATTCAGAGATAGGGCCTGTGAAATGGGCTTTCTTTCAGAGATAGGGCCTGTGAGAATGGGCTTTCTTTCAGAGATAGGGCCTGGGAGAATGGGCTTTCATTCAGAGATAGGGCCTGGGGAATGGGCTTTCTTTCAGAGATAGGGCCTGGGAGATAGGGCCTGGGGGAATGGGCTTTCTTTCAGAGATAGGGCCTGGGGAATGGGCTTTCTTTCAGAGATAGAGCCTGGGGAAATGGGCTTTTTTTCAGAGATAGGGCTTGGGGAAATGGGCTTTCATTCAGAGATAGGGCCTTGGAGATTGGGCTTTCTTTCAGAGATAGGGCCTGGGAGAATGGGCTTTCATTCAGAGATTGGGCCTGGGAGAATGGGCTTTCATTCAGAGATAGGGCCTGGGGGAATGGGCTTTCATTCAGAGATAGGGCCTGGGGGAATGGGCTTTCTTTCAGAGATAGGGCCTGGGAGAATGGGCTTTCATTCAGAGATAGGGCCTGGGAGAATGGGCTTTCTTTCAGAGATGGGGCCTGGGGGAATGGGCTTTCATTCAGAGATAGGGCCTGGGAGAATGGGCTTTCATTCAGAGATAGGGCCTGGAGAATGGGCTTTCATTCAGAGATGGGGCCTGGGAGAATGGGCTTTCATTCAGAGATAGGGCCTGGGAGAATGGGCTTTCATTCAGAGATAGGGCCTGGGAGAATGGGCTTTCTTTCAGAGATAGGGCCTGGGGGAATGGGCTTTCTTTCAGAGATAGGGCCTGGGAGAATGGGCTTTCATTCAGAGATAGGGCCTGTGAAATGGGCTTTCTTTCAGAGATAGGGCCTGGGGGAATGGGCTTTCATTCAGAGATAGGGCCTGGGGAAATGGGCTTTCTTTCAGAGATAGGGCCTGGGAGAATGGGCTTTCTTTCAGAGATAGGGCCTGGAGAAATGGGCTTTCTTTCAGAGATAGGGCCTGGAGAAATGGGCTTTCTTTCAGAGATAGGGCCTGGGGGAATGGGCTTTCATTCAGAGATAGGGCCTGGGAGAATGGGCTTTCTTTCAGAGATAGGGCCTGGGAGAATGGATTAAAAGGCATAACTTTGATGAATAGCAAACAATCAAAATCTCTCTTTCCCTACAAAATGTACTGTAATGGTGTAGCTAACATGAGATGACATGCTCAACAAACTCTGCTTCTAGAAATTCAAGAAAGGCCGAGTGAACGCAAAGTCATCGTCTGGTCAGGAGAGACAATGTGCTTTCTCATAGTCTTGTTCTTCGCTATATAGAGTGGTGACAGCAGACACCAGGGCCTCTCTCTGTGTGTGTGTGTGTGTGTGTGTGTGTGTGTGTGTGTGTGTGTGTGTGTGTGTGTGTGTGTGTGTGTGTGTGTGTGTGTGTGTGTGTGTGTGTGTGTGTGTGTGTGTGTGTGTGTGTGTGTGTGTGTGTGTGTGTGTGTGTGTGTGTGTGTGTGTGTGGTGTGTAGGGGCTGGGGTCCCGGGAGGACAAGGGAACTGCTTTTACAACTAATACTGGAGTATTTAGAGAGTGGCCTAAATGGCAACCTATCCCCTAGGTAGTGCACTACTTTTGACCGGGGTCCAGAGGGCTCTGGTCTAAAGTAGTGCACTATCTAGGTAATAGGGTACCTGTTAGATGTTATTGGTCACATACACATAGTTAGCAGATGTTAATGGTCACATACACATGGTTAGCAGATGTTATTGGTCACATACACATAGTTAGCAGATGGTATTGGTCACATACACATAGTTAGCAGATGTTATTGGTCACATACACATGGTTAGCAGATGTTATTGGTCACATACACATAGTTAGCAGATGGTATTGGTCACATACACATAGTTAGCAGATGTTATTGGTCACATACACATAGTTAGCAGATGTTATTGGTCACATACACATAGTTAGCAGATGTTATTGGTCACATACACATAGTTAGCAGATGTTATTGGTCACATACACATAGTTAGCAGATGTTATTGGTCACATACACATAGTTAGCAGATGTTATTGGTCACATACACATGGTTAGCAGATGTTATTGGTCACATACACATAGTTAGCAGATGTTAATGGTCACATACACATAGTTAGCAAATGTTATTGGTCACATACACATAGTTAGCAGATGTTATTGGTCACATACACATAGTTAGCAGATGTTATTGGTCACATACACATGGTTAGCAGATGTTATTGGTCACATACACATGGTTAGCAGATGTTATTGGTCACATACACATAGTTAGCAGATGTTACTGGTCACATAAACATGGTTAGCAGATGTTATTGGTCACATACACATAGTTAGCAGATGTTATTGGTCACATACACATGGTTAGCAGATGTTATTGGTCACATACACATGGTTATCAGATGTTATTGGTCACATACACATAGTTAGCAGATGTTATTGGTCACATACACATGGTTAGCAGATGTTATTGGTCACATACACATAGTTAGCAGATGTTATTGGTCACATACACATAGTTAGCAGATGTTATTGGTCACATACACATAGTTAGCAGATGTTATTGGTCACATACACATGGTTAGCAGATGGTATTGGTCACATACACATGGTTAGCAGATGTTATTGGTCACATACACATGGTTAGCAGATGTTATTGGTCACATACACATAGTTAGCAGATGTTATTGATCACATACACATAGTTAGTAGATGTTATTGGTCA
This sequence comes from Oncorhynchus masou masou, assembly GCF_036934945.1. NCBI lineage: Eukaryota > Metazoa > Chordata > Actinopteri > Salmoniformes > Salmonidae > Oncorhynchus > Oncorhynchus masou. The sequence continues at coordinate 4,762,868 of NC_088213.1, read as the reverse complement.
CATACACATGGTTAGCAGATGTTATTGGTCACATACACATGGTTAGCAGATGTTATTGGTCACATACACATAGTTAGCAGATGTTATTGGTCACATACACATAGTTAGCAGATGTTAATGCGAGTGTAGAGAAATGCTTGTGCTTCTAGATCCTTAGAACGCAAAGCGAGGTGACCGTCTCTGTTCGGCGCCATCATTCATCTCCACATCTCCACCTTCACAGCAGCCTGTCGGTCAACCAATCAGATCTCCTATATGCTGCCTTGTCTGTGTCTAGTCAGTCTGTCGGTCGGTCAACCAATCAGATCTCCTATATGTTGCCTTGTCTGTGTCTAGTCAGTCTGTCGGTCGGTCAACCAATCAGATCTCCTATATGCTGCCTTGTCTGTGTCTAGTCAGTCTGTCGGTCAACCAATCAGATCTCCTATATGCTGCCTTGTCTGTGTCTAGTCAGTCTGTCGGTCGGTCAACCAATCAGATCTCCTATATGCTGCCTTGTCTGTGTCTAGTCAGTCTGTCGGTCGGTCAACCAATCAGATCTCCTATATGCTGCCTTGTCTGTGTCTAGTCAGTCTGTCGGTCGGTCGGTCAACCAATCAGATCTCCTAAATGCTGCCTTGTCTGTGTCGAGTCAGTCTGTCGGTCGGTCAACCAATCAGATCTCCTATATGCTGCCTTGTCTGTGTCTAGTCAGTCTGTCGGTCGGTCGGTCAACCAATCAGATCTCCTATATGCTGCCTTGTCTGTGTCTAGTCAGTCTGTCGGTCAACCAATCAGATCTCCTATATGCTGCCTTGTCTGTGTCTAGTCAGTCTGTCGGTCGGTCAACCAATCAGATCTCTTATATGCTGCCTTGTCTGTGTCTAGTCAGTCAGTCTGTCGGTCGGTCAACCAATCAGATCTCCTATATGCTGCCTTGTCTGTGTCTAGTCAGTCTGTCGGTCAACCAATCAGATCTCCTATATGCTGCCTTGTCTGTGTCTAGTCAGTCTGTCGGTCGGTCAACCAATCAGATCTCCTATATGCTGCCTTGTCTGTGTCTAGTCAGTCTGTCGGTCGGTCAACCAATCAGATCTCCTATATGCTGCCTTGTCTGTGTCTAGTCAGTCTGTCGGTCGGTCGGTCAACCAATCAGATCTCCTAAATGCTGCCTTGTCTGTGTCGAGTCAGTCTGTCGGTCGGTCAACCAATCAGATCTCCTATATGCTGCCTTGTCTGTGTCTAGTCAGTCTGTCGGTCGGTCGGTCAACCAATCAGATCTCCTATATGCTGCCTTGTCTGTGTCTAGTCAGTCTGTCGGTCAACCAATCAGATCTCCTATATGCTGCCTTGTCTGTGTCTAGTCAGTCTGTCGGTCGGTCAACCAATCAGATCTCCTATATGCTGCCTTGTCTGTGTCTAGTCAGTCAGTCTGTCGGTCGGTCAACCAATCAGATCTCCTATATGCTGCCTTGTCTGTGTCTAGTCAGTCTGCCGGTCGGTCAACCAATCAGATCTCCTATATGCTGCCTTGTCTGTGTCTAGTCAGTCAGTCTGTCGGTCGGTCAACCAATCAGATCTCCTATATGCTGCCTTGTCTGTGTCTAGTCAGTCTGTCGGTCGGTCAACCAATCAGATCTCCTATATGCTGCCTTGTCTGTGTCTAGTCAGTCTGTCGGTCGGTCAACCAATCAGATCTCCTATATGCTGCCTTGTCTGTGTCTAGTCAGTCTGTCGGTCAACCAATCAGATCTCCTATATGCTGCCTTGTCTGTGTCTAGTCACTCTGTCGGTCGGTCAACCAATCAGATCTCCTATATGCTGCCTTGTCTGTGTCTAGTCAGTCTGTCGGTCGGTCAACCAATCAGATCTCCTATATGCTGCCTTGTCTCTGTCTAGTCAGTCTGTCGGTCGGTCAAACAATCAGATCTCCTATATGCTGCCTTGTCTGTGTCTAGCCAGTCTGTCGGTCAACCAATCAGATCTCCTATATGCTGCCTTGTCTGTGTCTAGTCAGTCAGTCTGTCGGTCAACCAATCAGATCTCCTATATGCTGCCTTGTCTGTGTCTAGTCAGTCTGTCGGTAGGTCAACCAATCAGATCTCCTATATGCTGCCTTGTCTGTGTCTAGTCAGTCTGTCAGTCTGTCGGTCAACCAATCAGATCTCCTATATGCTGCCTTGTCTGTGTCTAGTCAGTCTGTCGGTCGGTCAACCAATCAGATCTCCTATATGCTGCCTTGTCTGTGTCTAGTCAGTCTGTCGGTCAACCAATCAGATCTCCTATATGCTGCCTTGTCTGTGTCTAGTCAGTCTGTCGGTCGGTCGGTCAACCAATCAGATCTCCTATATGTTGCCTTGTCTGTGTCTAGTCAGTCTGTCGGTCGGTCAACCAATCAGATCTCCTATATGCTGCCTTGTCTCTGTCTAGTCAGTCTGTCGGTCAACCAATCAGATCTCCTATATGCTGCCTTGTCTGTGTCTAGCCAGTCTGTCGGTCAACCAATCAGATCTCCTATATGCTGCCTTGTCTGTGTCTAGTCAGTCTGTCGGTCGGTCAACCAATCAGATCTCCTATATGCTGCCTTGTCTTTGTCGAGTCAGTCTGTCGGTCGGTCAACCAATCAGATCTCCTATATGCTGCCTTGTCTGTGTCTAGTCAGTCTGTCGGTCAACCAATCAGATCTCCTATATGCTGCCTTGTCTGTGTCAAGTCAGTCTGTCGGTCGGTCAACCAATCAGATCTCCTATATGCTGCCTTGTCTGTGTCTAGTCAGTCTGTCGGTCGGTCAACCAATCAGATCTCCTATATGCTGCCTTGTCTGTGTCTAGTCAGTCTGTCGGTCGGTCAACCAATCAGATCTCCTATATGCTGCCTTGTCTGTGTCTAGTCAGTCGGTCGGTCGGTCAACCAATCAGATCTCCTATATGCTGCCTTGTCTGTGTCGAGTCAGTCTGTCGGTCAACCAATCAGATCTCCTATATGCTGCCTTGTCTGTGTCTAGTCAGTCTGTCGGTCGGTCGGTCAACCAATCAGATCTCCTATATGCTGCCTTGTCTGTGTCTAGTCAGTCTGTCGGTCGGTCGGTCAACCAATCAGATCTCCTATATGCTGCCTTGTCTGTGTCTAGTCAGTCTGTCGGTCAACCAATCAGATCTCCTATATGCTGCCTTGTCTGTGTCTAGTCAGTCTGTCGGTCGGTCAACCAATCAGATCTCCTATATGCTGCCTTGTCTGTGTCTAGTCAGTCAGTCTGTCGGTCGGTCAACCAATCAGATCTCCTATATGCTGCCTTGTCTGTGTCTAGTCAGTCAGTCTGTCGGTCGGTCAACCAATCAGATCTCCTATATGCTGCCTTGTCTGTGTCTAGTCAGTCTGTCGGTCGGTCAACCAATCAGATCTCCTATATGCTGCCTTGTCTGTGTCTAGTCAGTCTGTCGGTCAACCAATCAGATCTCCTATATTTTGCCTTGTCTGTGTCTAGTCAGTCTGTCGGTAGGTCAACCAATCAGATCTCCTATATGCTGCCTTGTCTGTGTCTAGTCAGACTGTCGGTCAACCAATCAGATCTCCTATATGCTGCCTTGTCTGTGTCTAGTCAGTCTGTCGGTCAACCAATCAGATCTCCTATATGCTGCCTTGTCTGTGTCTAGTCAGTCTGTCGGTCGGTCGGTCAACCAATCAGATCTCCTATATGTTGCCTTGTCTGTGTCTAGTCAGTCTGTCGGTCGGTCAACCAATCAGATCTCCTATATGCTGCCTTGTCTCTGTCTAGTCAGTCTGTCGGTCAACCAATCAGATGTCCTATATGCTGCCTTGTCTGTGTCTAGTCAGTCTGTCGGTCAACCAATCAGATCTCCTATATGCTGCATTGTCTGTGTCTAGTCAGTCTGTCGGTCGGTCGGTCAACCAATCAGATCTCCTATATGTTGCCTTGTCTGTGTCTAGTCAGTCTGTCGGTCGGTCAACCAATCAGATCTCCTATATGCTGCCTTGTCTGTGTCTAGTCAGTCTGTCGGTCGGTCAACCAATCAGATCTCCTATATGCTGCCTTGTCTGTGTCTAGTCAGTCTGTCGGTCGGTCAACCAATCAGATCTCCTATATGCTGCCTTGTCTGTGTCTAGTCAGTCTGTCGGTCGGTCAACCAATCAGATCTCCTATATGCTGCCTTGTCTGTGTCTAGTCAGTCTGTCGGTCGGTCAACCAATCAGATCTCCTATATGCTGCCTTGTCTGTGTCTAGTCAGTCTGTCGGTCGGTCGGTCAACCAATCAGATCTCCTATATGCTGCCTTGTCTGTGTCTAGTCAGTCGGTCGGTCGGTCAACCAATCAGATCTCCTATATGTTGCCTTGTCTGTGTCTAGTCAGTCTGTCGGTCAACCAATCAGATCTCCTATATGCTGCCTTGTCTGTGTCTAGTCAGTCTGTCGGTCGGTCAACCAATCAGATCTCCTATATGCTGCCTTGTCTGTGTCTAGTCAGTCTGTCTGTCGGTCGGTCAACCAATCAGATCTCCTATATGCTGCCTTGTCTGTGTCTAGTCAGTCTGTCGGTCGGTCAACCAATCAGATCTCCTATATGCTGCCTTGTCTCTGTCTAGTCAGTCTGTCGGTCGGTCAACCAATCAGATCTCCTATATGCTGCCTTGTCTGTGTCGAGACAGTCTGTCGGTCGGTCAACCAATCAGATCTCCTATATGCTGCCTTGTCTGTGTCTAGTCAGTCTGTCGGTCGGTCAACCAATCAGATCTCCTATATGTTGCCTTGTCTGTGTCTAGTCAGTCTGTCGGTCAACCAATCAGATCTCCTATATGTTGCCTTGTCTGTGTCTAGTCAGTCTGTCGGTCAACCAATCAGATCTCCTATATGCTGCCTTGTCTGTGTCTAGTCAGTCTGTCGGTCGGTCAACCAATCAGATCTCCTATATGCTGCCTTGTCTGTGTCTAGTCAGTCTGTCGGTCAACCAATCAGATCTCCTATATGCTGCCTTGTCTGTGTCTAGTCAGTCTGTCGGTCAACCAATCAGATCTCCTATATGCTGCCTTGTCTGTGTCTAGTCAGTCTGTCGGTCAACCAATCAGATCTCCTATATGCTGCCTTGTCTGTGTCTAGTCAGTCTGTCGGTCAACCAATCAGATCTCCTATATGCTGCCTTGTCTGTGTCTAGTCAGTCTGTCGGTCAACCAATCAGATCTCCTATATGCTGCCTTGTCTGTGTCTAGTCAGTCTGTCGGTCAACCAATCAGATCTCCTATATGCTGCCTTGTCTGTGTCTAGTCAGTCTGTCGGTCGGTCAACCAATCAGATCTCCTATATGCTGCCTTGTCTGTGTCTAGTCAGTCTGTCGGTCGGTCAACCAATCAGATCTCCTATATGCTGCCTTGTCTGTGTCTAGTCAGTCTGTCGGTCGGTCAACCAATCAGATCTCCTATATGCTGCCTTGTCTGTGTCTAGTCAGTCTGTGGATTCTCAAAATGACATTATGATTTCAAATGTAGGAGCCTGTTTTACACTATGGTTTAAGAGACATTATCATTATCACTATTGTTTAAGAGACATTATCATTATCGCTATTGTTTAAGATGCATTAACATTATCACTATTGTTTAAGAGACATTATCACTATTGTTTAAGAGACATTATCACTATTGTTTAAGAGACATTATCACTATTGTTTAAGCGACATTAACATTATCACTATGGTTTAAGAGACATTATCACTATTGTTTAAGAGACATTATCACTATTGTTTAAGAGACATTATCACTATTGTTTAAGAGACATTATCACTATTGTTTAAGAGACATTATCACTATTGTTTAAGAGACATTAACATTATCACTATTTTTTAAGAGACATTATCGCTATTGTTTAAGAGACATCAACATTATCACTATTGTTTAAGAGACATTAGCATTATCACTATTGTTTAAGAGACATTATCATTATCACTATTGTTTAAGAGACATTATCACTATTGTTTAAGAGACATTATCATTATCGCTGTGGTTTAATAGACATTATCATTATCGCTATTGTTTAAGAGACATTATCATTATCACTATTGTTTGAGAGACATGATCACTATGGTTTAAGCGACATTAACATTATCACTATTGTTTAAGAGACATTATCATTATCACTATTGTTTAAGCGACATTAACTTTATCACTATTGTTTAAGAGACATTATCATTATCACTATTGTTTAAGAGACATTATCATTATCACTATTGTTTAAGAGACATTATCATTACCACTATTGTTTAAGAGACATTACCATTATCACTATTGTTTAAGCGACATTAACATTATCACTATTGTTTAAGCGACATTAACATTGTCACTATTGTTTAAGCAAAATTAACATTATCACTCTTGTTTAAGCGACATGATCACTGTTGTTTAAGCGACATTATCACTGGTTTGTGCGACGTTATCACTCTTGTTTAAGCAACATTATCACACTTGTTTAAGCAACATTGTCAATTTTGTTTACGCGACATTATCACTCTTGTTTTTGCGACATTATCACTATTATTTAAGTGTCATTATCACTGTTGTTTAAGCGACATTATCGCTATTGTTTAGGCGACATTATCACTATTGTTTAACTTCTTGAAACTCCCCATCCCGGATCCGGGTTTGTGACTAAAGCCTCAGGCTCATTAGCATAACGCAACGTTAACGATTTCTGAAAATCGCAAATAAAATGAAAATAATGCGTCTGCTCTCAAGCTTAGCCTTTTCTTAACAACACTGTCATCTCAGATTTTCAAAATATGCTTTTGAACCATAGAAATTGACTAATTTGTGTAAGAGTATGCAAAGCTAGCATAGCATTTTGAGTAGCATTTAGCACGCAACATTTTCACAAAAACCAGATAACCAAATAAATAAAATCATTTACCTTTGAAGAGCTTCTGATGTTTTCAATGAGGAGACTCTCAGTTACATACCAAATGCGCAGTTTTTCCTGAAAGCGTCTGTGTGTAGGAGAAATCGTTCCGTTTTCTACATTGCGTCTGGCTACCGAAACGAACCGAAAATTCAGTCACCTACAACGTAAAACTTTTTCCGGATTAACTACATAATATTGACCGAAACATGGCAAACGTTGTTTGGAATCAATCCTCAAGGTGTTTTTTCACATATCTCTTCATTGATATGCAGATCGTGGAAGCTTGCTTTCCTCTCTGTATCCCATGGAAAAATACTGGCAGCTGACTTTTGCGCACCAATTTCGGCGCAGGACACCGGGCGGACACCTGGTAAATGTGGTCTCTTATGGTCAATCTTCCAATGATCTGCCTACAAATACGTCACAATGCTGCAGACACCTTGGGGAAACGACAGAAAGGGCAGGCTCATTCCTCTCGCATTCACAGCCATATAAGGAGACAATGGAAAACAGAGCCTCAAAAATCCTTGTCATTTCCTGGATGCCATCTCATCTTGGTTTTGCCTGAAGCTCACGTTATAGGGCACGCACAGAAAATATCTTGGTATTTCTGGACACGTCAGAGTGTTTTCTTTCGAATGCTATCAATTATATGCATAGTCGAGCATCTTTTTGTGACAAAATATCTTGTTTAAAACGGGAACGTTTTTCATCCAAAAATGATATAGCGCCCCCATAGATGTAAGAGGTTAAGCGACATTATCACTGTTGTTTAAGTGGCATTATCAATATTGTTTAAGCGACATTATCACTATTGTTTAAGCGACATTATCTAATCTAACTGAATGCGTGATATTGTTGCTCTCAACAAAAATTCTATGTTTTGCACCCAATTTATTTATTTTTTCTCAAAGTCCGGAATAAACTTTGCTTTTTGTGAACAGAAAAATGGCTCGATGTTCCAATTTGAGAATATATTTTTATTTTTTATTTGACATTTTATAAGGATTTAGCCTGTGTTGTAATCTGTCTCACAGTAGTTATGTCAATAGTAAGGAAGGTCTCAACTGTCAACAAACAGCACGTTGTAATATTTGTTGTATGACTCTGTTATGAAGGCGTTGTTTGCAACTTACCAAACAGATAAAATAGTCTCTCATTCGGGCTATAGTTATCAAATAGATGTCATATTGAGCCCTTAGTGCTATACAAACATTATATAAAATAGAAATAAAGGGTGTTGGTTTCAAACTAAATAATTAAATTCAACTGAAAAATCTCATCTGTGGACCGTCTTGGAGTCAGCTCTAAGTGATCCCCCCCATCTGTGGACAGTTCTGGAGTCAGCTCTAAGTGACCCCCCCCATCTGTGGACTGTTCTGGAGACAGCTCTAAGTGACCCCCCCATCTGTGGACTGTTCTGGAGTCAGCTCTAAGTGATCCCCCACATCTGTGGACTGTTCTGGAGTCAGCTCTAAGTGAACCCCCCATCTGTGGACTGTTCTGGAGTCAGCTCTAAGTGACCCCCCATCTGTGGACCGTCTTGGAGTCAGCTCTAAGTGAACCCCCCTCTAATCTGTGGACTGTTCTGGAGTCAGCTCTAAGTGACCCCCCCACCCCCATCTGTGGACTGTTCTGGAGTCAGCTCTAAGTGACCCCCATCTGTGGACCGTTCTGGAGTCAGCTCTAAGTGACCCCCCCCTCACCTGTGGACCGTTCTGGAGTCAGCTCTAAGTGACCCCCTCATCTGTGGACCGTTCTGGAGTCAGCTCTAAGTGACCCCCTCATCTGTGGACCGTTCTGGAGTCAGCTCTAAGTGACCCCCTCATCTGTGGACCGTTCTGGAGTCAGCTCTAAGTGACCCCCCCTCATCTGTGGACCGTTCTGGAGTCAGCTCTAAGTTAATTCTGTTATTTTCTTACTACCACGAAACTGTTCCGCGTGACCGCGTGCTTTGATGATTTCCATTTGATGTAAATATGTAAGCTGTTCTCGCCTATCGCCTGACGTTGGGCCTCTATCGCAATGTCTATTTGTCAGATATTGTACCGAAAAGCACAAATCGGAGAGCCCAGTTTGTTTATACCCGCCCTCTCAGACACGTTGCCGTAGGAGAGGCTGCACGGGGTGTACGCTACTACATCACGACATTCACCGCATCCCTACAACGACCTGGGGGGGGAGCCCAGCGGTGAGCGGAGTGTCCTGAAGTCACCGCTCGTAGGAGACGAAGGGGAAGCCGCTATAGTCACTTCTTCTTCTGGTAAGTCAGTACGCTATGAGACCGTTTCTGTATGTATGAGCGCACTGGCGCTGACATAAGCGTCGAGGCTGGGACTGATCCGTAAGAAAGCGCACGTGTTATACTGCCCAGTACAACAGTTTGTATGATAACGTAGTAGTGTTATGTTTGATCCATTTGCTTTGGACTATAAACACGCTTTCATTGTACAATAGTTTCTCACGTATGTATTGGAGAGATTCTGGAACAAATGTACGAGGTAAGAATGTTATTTCGGTATATGATGACGCGTTCAGGGTTGTGGTCAGAGGAATTGATACATAGTATCGGGTTGGGTGGCTCCAATTGTTTCATTCATGCTGGTTACATTGTAGCAATGAGCTTTTTGTAGCAATGTTTCTAGACTATTTTATCTTGGCAAATTAGATCAAACCGGGTTGTCTTTGTCTATTAATGTGTAATAGACTATAGCGTTTATTAAGTCTAAATCATTTAAACTGCTCTAAATACAAATTACAAATAGAATTGGAATATAATTAAGAGGTTTAAGGTGTGTCTTGTCCGTGTCCGGTGCTTAATGTACATGTGAATTGGGAAGTTTAAAAAACAAGCTCCTGTGTTTCGGCCGTGTTCGGCTTCTCTTTATTACGTCATGTTAGACAGTGATCCTGTTCGGATAGACTTCGTAGATACACTTTGTACAGACAGGCCACGCTGTATGTAAAGAATATATTCCATTGTTTCAATGTATTGAGTTGAGATCGATGGATCAGTACGAGCATAATTCAAGCATAACTCCCATTGTTTATTCAATTGTAACATTGCAGCGTATGGGACAAGTCGATACGTATCTGTGTTACACAGTGAAGACATTTCACCTTAGCCATGTGTATAATCATTTTAAATGAAAAGGACTCAACTTCCGTTGAGGCCTCAACACATTATACACAAGCATTTACAAAAAATAATTACGCCTTCATAACACGTGCTTTTTTATAGAGATTAATTTGTTCAAAACGCTCCAGCTAGTATACTGTTATCAGGGACCAGTATAATTCCCATTGGCTTTGCTGAAAATCATTCTAACCACAGTGGTGTAATATATGTATCAGTCTGTTAGAGTTGCTTCCTCCAAGGACATGGATCCGGAATGTTTCTGGCTCTGAAATTTAGGTTTTAGGAGAAATGTAGGAACAAATTCTAGAAGGACATGCGTGTGTTTTTGTTATCGCAGAGAGAGAGAGAGAGAGAGAGATACGAGACAGAGACAGAGACAGAGAGAGAGAGACAGAGAGAGAGAGAGAGAGAGAGAGAAAGAGAGAGAGATAGACAGAGAGAAAGAGAGACACAGAGAGAGAGAGAGAGAGAGAGGGAGAACAGCAAACATATTACCTAATAACCTGCTCTAATTATATAATAAAGTGCCCTGTGTAATGATTTGGAAAGCTTGTGTCCCATAAAGTCATATAACCAGCCTAGTTTGTGTATTTGGTACCTAACCTAACCTTTGCTTTAATTGAATGGCATAACGCGTGTTAAAGACGTGGAAGCTGGAGGTTTCCTATATGATTCACAGGACCGGTTTTCCGAGAGCCAGAGGAAACCTAAGTCTTGGACTAAAATGCACTTTCAATTGAGATTCATCATTGACAATTAGGGATTAAGATTTCTCCGAAAATCTACCAAGTTTCTATACTGGGAATAATTTATATTTATCCAGAGAGACCCGGGAAATAGCGCAAAAAAAAAAATCGGAAGTGCTTAAAACCAAGATATGGTCACTATGCCAGGTGTTTCTCCCAAAATGAGATTGTTACTGCGCCACATTGCCAGTTTGACTGCGCCACTATGTCAATATTTCACAGCAAGTGAAACTGATATTTAGTGTTTGAATAACTTTGATTGCCAAATGATATCGTTCATAAATTCCCCGAACGTTAACAAGTTCCTTAATACATTAGAGACATTTCAGCAGTAGGCCTAAAGGATGTCGCAGATCGCACCCCGGGTTTGCTATACCGTTATCGAATCATACAAACCTTGTAATGGCAATCAAACACAAGTCAAATGACCAAAGTTGCTAAACTTGCTAGATAACCTCTAACGAGTTACAGAATAGCTCCTATTTGGCTAAACCGAGTTGATGATTAAACAGAAGCCTACAGGATAACGTGAAGAGAGAGAAAAAATAATATCAACGTATCTTAACGGGGACCAACTATGTAACAAACAATTCATACATCTACATCTACCAGACAGTTACTATCATACTGTTTGTTGATCACATATTCTATACCCGAAGCTGTCATATGGGCACCAAGCAAATGCGTACAGCGCAGAGACGTGGGTTAAATGTTATAGGGCTATTTTGACCTGCTTAAGCGAGACATGCTTTGATAATGCAACCTGTAGATGACATAATAAAGTTAGGAATTAACATGCGAGACAGGAGTCGGGATTTTGGGTTTCAGTGGGTTGGGAAGATAGGAAAATAGCCTCGGCTCTATATACGGCTACTACGAGTCAATAGATCAATAATACTCTTGATTTAGGCTACATTATTGCATGCTGAATGTTTCTGATCGGTGATCGACGAGCAAACGAATACATGAGCTACCACTTTCACTTGTCCTGTCAGAGATCTATTAACCAAATATACAGACAGAGATTCAATGAAACAAAATCACATCGATTGATTATCAGGCACGTCACAGGCTTTTTGATCGCGAGTTGGAACAGGTTGAAGTGCAAAATCCCCTGGTATAAACATGTTAGTAAAATGTTCAGATCAGCTAATAAAGGAACACACTAGACTGAAGATGATCATGCTAGTTGTTTTATGTGTGATAATGTACTGTACATTGTGTTGCAGGTGTGTGATAATGTACTGTACATTGTGTTGCAGGTGTGTGATAATGTACTGTATATTATGTTGCAGGTGTGTGATAATGTACTGTATATTGTGTTGCAGGTGTGTGATAATGTACTGTATATTGTGTTGCAGGTGTGTGATGCTCTCTAGTGGATGAGAGCCCGTCGCCCTGCTATCTGTTGGAGGTGTGTGATGCTCTCTAGTGGATGAGAGCCCGTAGCCCTGCTATCCGTTGGAGGTGTGTGATGCTCTCTAGTGGATGAGAGCCCGTCGCCCTGCTATCCGTTGGAGGTGTGCGATGCTCTCTAGTGGATGAGAGCCCGTCGCCCTGCTATCCGTTGGAGGTGTGCGATGCTCTCTAGTGGATGAGAGCCCGTAGCCCTGCTATCCGTTGGAGGTGTGCGATGCTCTCTAGTGGATGAGAGCCCGTAGCCCTGCTATCGTGATAATGTACTGTATATTGTGTTGGAGGTGTGCGATGCTCTCTAGTGGATGAGAGCCCGTCGTCCTGCTATCCGTTGGAGGTGTGCGATGCTCTCTAGTGGATGAGAGCCCGTCGCCCTGCTATCCGTTGGAGGTGTGCGATGCTCTCTAGTGGATGAGAGCCCGTCGCCCTGCTATCCGTTGGAGGTGTGCGATGCTCTCTAGTGGATGAGAGCCCGTCGCCCTGCTATCCGTTGGAGGTGTGCGATGCTCTCTAGTGGATGAGAGCCCGTAGCCCTGCTATCCGTTGGAGGTGTGCGATGCTCTCTAGTGGATGAGAGCCCGTAGCCCTGCTATCCGTTGGAGGTGTGCGATGCTCTCTAGTGGATGAGAGCCCGTCGTCCTGCTATCCGTTGGAGGTGTGCGATGCTCTCTAGTGGATGAGAGCCCGTCGCCCTGCTATCCGTTGGAGGATGTCTGCGTCGGACTCTGATTACTCAATAGACTACCTGGCCAGTGACAGTGAGGATAATGACAACGACAGCGGCTTGGGACTGAGCCCCGACGGACACGCAGTCAGGACGGCACCTTCATCCTCCTTACCTCCACCCTCATCATCATCATTAAGGGACTCTCCCAGTAACACCGACTGTGGTTCTTCTAAGGACGGGATCTCGAGGCGAAGCAGGAATTCCAACCACGAGGACCCCAATAGGCTGAGCAGTGACACAGGAGATTTCGGGGACTCTGGCCTCAGTAGGGACGGGGACAGTGATAATTCCGACGATGCTGACCCTCGACTGAGCAGGGACAGAGATTGTAGTTGTGGTGGCACCCCTCCTCCAGCCACCTACGGAGGGGGCCGCTGCCCCAGTGAGACCCAGGGATGTAGTCCTACTGGGTACGGTCAGCAGCAGCAGCAGAGACTGTCATGGAGCCCGACGTCCCCCTCTCAAGCCTGGGATAGAAACAGTAGACACAGTGGCACTGGGAAGCCCGGGCAGGGCAGGAAGAGGGCACACAGCCATGGACGGCATCCTGGAGACCAAGGCTGTAGGAACAGAGACACAGCGGAACCTCTGGAGCCTGAGAAGGATCAGCTGTTTGCCCAGAAGGTAAAAGGTCACCACATACAGTAGATCCTATACATCCTATATGTCATTCTGGAGGGTCGCCCGGCTTATAAGACCCGTTATAAGACATGGGTCACACAGCCCAAATGCCAGCTGATTCCCTGGACAGTGGACTAGTACACTACTATGGGCGCTCAAAACAAAACAAAGAGCACTATGAATGGAATAGGGTGATAATGTGTAGCTTTAAGTAGAATATATGGAAATAAAATGAGTCATTTATAGAAGAAGGAATGGCTAAATAATGCTAGTTGTTTTAATTAGAAGATATGGCTATAATGCTAGTTGTTTTAATCGGAAGATATGGCTATAATGCTAGTTGTTGTAATCATAAGATATGGCTAAATAATGCTAGTTGTTTTAATCAGAAGATATGGCTAAATAATGCTAGTTGTTTTAATCAGAAGATATGGCTAAATAATGCTAGTTGTTTTAATCAGAAGATATGGCTAAATAATGCTAGTTGTTTTAATCAGAAGATATGGATATAATGCTAGTTGTTTTAATTAGAAGATGCTAATGCTAACCCCATGGTATTCATGTTATATAGCTAGAGAATACTCGTTGCTAATACCCCAGTATTCATGTTATATAGCTAGAGAATACTTGTTGCTAATGCTAATCCCCCAGTATTCATGTTATATAGCTAGAGAATACTAGTTGCTAATGCTAATCCCCCAGTATTCATGTTATATAGCTAGAGAATACTAGTTGCTAATGCTAACCCCCCAGTATTCATATTATATAGCTAGAGAATACTTGTTGCTAATGCTAATCCCCCAGTATTCATGTTATATAGCTAGAGAATACTAGTTGCTAATGCTAATCCCCCAGTATTCATGTTATATAGCTAGAGAATACTAGTTGCTAATGCGAATCCCCCAGTATTCATGTTATATAGCAAGAGAATAGTAGTTGCTAATGCTAATCTCCCAGTATTCATGTTATATAGCTAGAGAATACTAGTTGCTAATGCTAATCCCCCAGTATTCATGTTATATACATTTACATTTACATTTAAGTAATTTAGCAGACGCTCTTATCCAGAGCGACTTACAAATTGGTGAATTCACCTTCTGACATCAGTGGAACAGCCACTTTACAATAGTGCATCTAAATCATTTAAGGGGGGGGGGGGTGAGAAGGATTGGTTTATCCTATCCTAGGTATTCCTTGAAGAGGTGGGGTTTCAGGTGTCTCCGGAAGGTGCTGATTGACTCCGCTGTCCTGGCGTCGTGAGGGAGTTTGTTCCACCATTGGGGTCCAGAGCAGCGAACAGTTTTGACTGGGCTGAGCGGGAACTGAACTTCCTCAGTGGTAGGGAGGCGAGCAGGCCAGAGGTGGATGAACGCAGTGCCCTTGCTTGGGTGTAGGGCCTGATCAGAGCCTGGAGGTACTGCGGTGCCGTTCCCCTCACAGCTCCGTAGGCAAGCACCATGGTCTTGTAGCGGATGCGAGCTTCAACTGGAAGCCAGTGGAGAGAGCGGAGGAGCGGGGTGACGTGAGAGAACTTGGGAAGGTTGAACACCAGACGGGCTGCGGCGTTCTGGATGAGTTGTAGGGGTTTAATGGCACAGGCAGGGAGCCCAGCCAACAGCGAGTTGCAGTAATCCAGACGGGAGATGACAAGTGCCTGGATTAGGACCTGCGCCGCTTCCTGTGTGAGGCAGGGTCGTACTCATGGATGTTGTAGAGCATGAACCTACAGGAACGGGCCACCGCCTTGATGTTAGTTGAGAACGACAGGGTGTTGTCCAGGATCACGCCAAGGTTCTTAGCGCTCTGGGAGGAGGACACAATGGAGTTGTCAACCGTGATGGCGAGATCATGGAACGGGCAGTCCTTCCCCGGGAGGAAGAGCAGCTCCGTCTTGCCGAGGTTCAGCTTGAGGTGGTGATCCGTCATCCACACTGATATGTCTGCCAGACATGCAGAGATGCGATTCGCCACCTGGTCATCAGAAGGGGGAAAGGAGAAGATTAATTGTGTGTCGTCTGCATAGCAATGATAGGAGAGACCATGTGAGGTTATGACAGAGCCAAGTGACTTGGTGTATAGCGAGAATAGGAGAGGGCCTAGAACAGAGCCCTGGGGGACACCAGTGGTGAGAGCGCGTGGCGAGGAGACAGATTCTCGCCACGCCACCTGGTAGGAGCGACCTGTCAGGTAGGACGCAATCCAAGCGTGGGCCGCGCCGGAGATGCCCAACTCGGAGAGGGTGGAGAGGAGGATCTGATGGTTCACAGTGTCGAAGGCAGCCGATAGGTCTAGAAGGATGAGAGCAGAGGAGAGAGAGTTAGCTTTAGCAGTGCGGAGCGCCTCCGTGATACAGAGAAGAGCAGTCTCAGTTGAATGACTAGTCTTGAAACCTGACTGATTTGGATCAAGAAGGTCATTCTGAGAGAGATAGCGGGAGAGCTGGCCAAGGACGGCACGTTCAAGAGTTTTGGAGAGAAAAGAAAGAAGGGATACTGGTCTGTAGTTGTTGACATCGGAGGGATCGAGTGTAGGTTTTTTCAGAAGGGGTGCAACTCTCGCTCTCTTGAAGACGGAAGGGACGTAGCCAGCGGTCAGGGATGAGTTGATGAGCGAGGTGAGGTAAGGGAGAAGGTCTCCGGAAATGGTCTGGAGAAGAGAGGAGGGGATAGGGTCAAGCGGGCAGGTTGTTGGGCGGCCGGCCGTCACAAGAAGCGAGATTTCATCTGGAGAGAGAGGGGAGAAAGAGGTCAGAGCACAGGGTAGGGCAGTGTGAGCAGAACCAGCGGTGTCGTTTGACTTAGCAAACGAGGATCGGATGTCGTCGACCTTCTTTTCAAAATGGTTGACGAAGTCATCTGCAGAGAGGGAGGAGGGGGAGGGGGAGGAGGATTCAGGAGGGAGGAGAAGGTGGCAAAGAGCTTCCTAGGGTTAGAGGCAGATGCTTGGAATTTAGAGTGGAAGAAAGTGGCTTTAGCAGCAGAGACAGAGGAGGAAAATGTAGAGAGGAGGGAGTGAAAGGATGCCAGGTCCGCAGGGGCGAGTTTTCCTCCATTTCCGCTCGGCTGCCCGGAGCACTGTTCTGTGAGCTCGCAATGAGTCGTCGAGCCACGGAGCTGGAGGGGAGGACCGAGCCGGCATGGAGGATAGGGGACATAGAGAGTCAAAGGATGCAGAAAGGGAAGAGAGGAGGGTTGAGGAGGCAGAATCAGGAGATAGGTTGGAGAAGGTATGAGCAGAGGGAAGAGATGATAGGATGGAAGAGGAGAGAGTAGCGGGGGAGAGAGAGCGAAGGTTGGGACGGCGCGATACCATCCGAGTAGGGGCAGTGTGGGAAGTGTTGGATGAGAGCGAGAGGGAAAAGGATACAAGGTAGTGGTCGGAGACATGGAGGGGATTTGCAATGAGGTTAGTGGAAGAACAGCATCTAGTAAAGATGAGGTCGAGCGTATTGCCTGCCTTGTCAGTAGGGGGGGAAGGTGAGAGGGTGAGGTCAAAAGAGGAGAGGAGTGGAAAGAAGGAGGCAGAGAGGAATGAGTCAAAGGTAGACGTGGGGAGGTTAAAGTCGCCCAGGACTGTGAGAGGTGAGCCGTCCTCAGGAAAGGAGCTTATCAAGGCATCAAGCTCATTGATGAACTCTCCGAGGGAACCTGGAGGGCGATAAATGATAAGGATGTTAAGCTTGAAAGGGCTGGTAACTGTGACAGCATGGAATTCAAAGGAGGCGATAGACAGATGGGTAAGGGGAGAAAGAGAGAATGACCACTTGGGAGAGATGAGGATCCCGGTGCCACCACCCCGCTGACCAGAAGCTCTCGGGGTGTGCGAGAACACGTGGGCGGACGAAGAGAGAGCAGTAGGAGTAGCAGTGTTGTCTGTGGTGATCCATGTTTCCGTCAGTGCCAAGAAGTCGAGGGACTGGAGGGAGGCATAGGCTGAGATGAACTCTGCCTTGTTGGCCGCAGATCGGCAGTTCCAGAGGCTACCGGAGACCTGGAACTCCACGTGGGTCGTGCGCGCTGGGACCACCAGATTAGGGTGGCCGCGGCCACGCGGTGTGGAGCGTTTGTATGGTCTGTGCAGAGAGGAGAGAACAGGGATAGATAGACACATAGTTGACAGGCTACAGAAGAGGCTACGCTAATGCAAAGGAGATTGGAATGACAAGTGGACTACACTTATCAAATGTTCAGAACGTTAAGCTTACGAAGCAAGAATCTTATTGACTAAAATGATTGAAATGATACAGTACTGTACTATACTATATAGTACTGTACTATATAGCTAGAGAATACTAGTTGCTAATGCTAACCCCCCAGTATTCATGTTATATAGCTAGAGAATACTAGTTGCTAACCGTCCAGTATTCATGCTATATAGCTAGAGAATACTAGTTGCTAATGCTAATCCCCCAGTATTCATGTTATATAGCAAGAGAATACTAGTTGCTAATGCTAATCCCCCAGTATTCATGCTATATAGCAAGAGAATACTAGTTGCTGATGCTAATCCCCCCAGTATTCATGCTATATAACAAGAGAATACTAGTTGCTAATGCTAATCCCCCCAGTATTCATGCTATATAACAAGAGAATACTAGTTGCTAATGCTAATCCCCCAGTATTCATGCTATATAACAAGAGAATACTAGTTGCTAATGCTAATCCCCCAGTATTCATGCTATATAACAAGAGAATACTAGTTGCTAATGCTAATCCCCCAGTATTCATGCTATATAACAAGAGAATACTAGTTGCTAATGCTAATCCCCCAGTATTCATGCTATATAACAAGAGAATACTAGTTGCTAATGCTAACCCATCACTGTGTATGTTGTTGTTTAATTCCATTACCTTATTTTCTGAATAACTGTCATATGTAAATATTGTGTTGTTCCTGTTGCCGTAGTGATAACCAAAAGATCCCTGTGTTGTCCTCAGTGTATGGAGCTCCAGCGTTACCTCCATCCCCTGTCTTCCATCCTGAGAGGCCTGCACTCTGGGAGGTACTCAGAACGTGAGTGAGTTGTCTAATCTCTCCAAGAACTCATTTAACCCCGCAATCCTCCCCGTACTATACCCTACACCCACACAGAGAGCTTTTCTGAATGGTGTGTGTGTGTGTGTGTGTGTGTGTGTGTGTGTGTGTGTGTGTGTGTGTGTGTGTGTGTGTGTGTGTGTGTGTGTGTGTGTGTGTGTGTGTGTGTGTGTGCGTGCGTGCATTTGTGCGTGTGTGCGTGTGTGCGTGCGTGCGTGCGTGTGTGCGTGTTTGCGTGTGTGTGTGTGTGCGTTTGTGCGTGTGTGTGTGAGTGTGTGTGTGTGTATGTGTGTGTGTGTGTGTGTGTGTGTGAGTGTGCGTCACTACAGATCACCACTATAGACAGGCGGAGGCTTATCAGTCATGCTGACTAGGCTGCTAACGCAGATCGACTGAACGGGGAGCATCTTGTTGTCATTCCCTCGTGTGTTATTCATACGTTGTTTCTTTCACTATAGGCTAAGAGCCACTTTACATACTTGGTAACGTGACATAAACACATAGAATCATAAGGATGGAGGGATCAAAACACAGAACAGAGACAGTGATCTGATCTCCAGTCCTTTTAACCTCAGAGAGACTTTTCACTTTTGCATATTATCTACCTCATTTGCTTTGGCAATGTTAACACATGTTTCCCATGCCAATAAGGCCCCTTGAAATGAATTTAATTGAATTGAGAGAGAGACAGAGAGAGGTAGAGTGAGAGAGACAGACAGAGGTAGAGCGAGAGAGACAGAGAGAGACAGAGAGGTAGAGAGAGAGAGAGAGATAGCGACAGAGGTAGACAGAGAGAGATAGCGACAGAGAGAGGTAGAGACATAGAGAGAGAGAGAGAGAGAGATAGCGACAGAGAGACATAGAGACATAGAGAGAGAGAGATAGCGACAGAGAGAGGTAGAGACAGAGAGAGAGAGACCAAAATAATAATGGGCCCTGACAGTAAATCTCAGTAAGACCACAATAACGGTGTTCCAAAAAAGGTCCAGTCGCCAAGACCACAAATACTAATTCCATCTAGACACCGTTGCCCTAGAGCACACAAAAAACTATACATACCTTGGCCTAAACATCAGCGCCACAGGTAACTTCCACAAAGCTGTGAACGATCTGAGAGACAAGGCAAGAAGGGCATTCTATGCCATCAAAAGGAACATAACATTCAACATACCAATTAGGATCTGGCTAAAAATACTTGAATCAGTCATAGAACCCATTGCCCGTTACGGTTGTGAGATCTGGGGTCCGCTCACCAACCAATAATTCACAAAATGGGAGAAACTCCAAATTGAGACACTGCAGAATTCTGCAAAAACATCCTCAGTGTACAACGTAAAACACCAAATAATACATGCAGAGCAGAATTAGGCCGATACCCACTAATTATCAAAATCCAGAAAATAACCATTAAATTCTACAACCACCTAAAAGGACACGATTCCCAAACCTTCCATAACAAAGCCATCACCTACAGAGAGATGAACCTGGAGAAGAGTCCCCTAAGCAAGCTGGTCCTGGAGCTCTCTTCACAAACACAAACCACCCCACAGAGCCCCTGGACAGCAGCACAATTAGACCCAACCAAATCATGAGAAAACAAAAATATAATTACTTGACATATTGGAAAGGATTAACAAAAAAACAGAGCAAACTAGAATGCTATTTGCCCCTAAAAGGAGAGTACACAGTGGCAAAATACCTGTCCACTGTGACTGACCCAAAATTAAGGATAGCTTTGACTATGTACAGACTCAGTGAGCATAGCCTTGCTATTGAGAAAGGCCGCCGTAGGCAGACCTGGCTCTCAAGAGAAGACAGGCTATGTGCTCACTGCCCACAAAATGAGGTGGAAACTGAGCTGCACTTCCTAACCTCCTGCCCAATGTATGACCATATTAGAGAGACATATTTCCCTCAGATTACACAGATCCACAAAGAATTCGAAAACAAATCCAATTTTGAAAAACTCCCATATCTACTGGGTGAAATTCCACAGTGTGCCATCAGAGCAGCAAGATTTGTGACCTGTTGCCACAAGAAAAGGTCAACCAGTGAAGAACAAACACCATTGTAAATACAACCATATTTATGCTTATTTATTTTCCCTTGTGTACTTTAACTATTTGCACATCATTACAACACCAGGTTAGGCCAGGTTAGGTAGATATTGTAGAGCCTGTTGTAGTGCTGTGTGGGCCAGGTTAGGTAGATATTGTAGATCCTGTTGTAGTGCTGTGTGGGCCAGGTTAGGTAGATATTGTAGAGCCTGTTGTAGTGCTGTGTGGGCCAGGTTAGGTAGATATTGTAGAGCCTGTTGTAGTGCTGTGTGGACCAGGTTAGGTAGATATTGTAGAGCCTGTTGTAGTGCTGTGTGGGCCAGGTTAGGTAGATATTGTAGAGCCTGTTGTAGTGCTGTGTGGGCCAGGTTAGGTAGATATTGTAGAGCCTGTTGTAGTGCTGTGTGGGCCAGGTTAGGTAGATATGGTAGAGCCTGTTGTAGCGCTGTGTGGGCCAGGTTAGGTAGATATTGTAGAGCCTGTTGTAGTGCTGTGTGGGCCAGGTTAGGTAGATATTGTAGAGCCTGTTGTAGTGCTGTGTGGGCCAGGTTAGGTAGATATTGTAGAGCCTGTTGTAGTGCTGTGTGGGCCAGGTTAGTTAGATATTGTAGAGCCTGTTGTGCTGTGTGGGCCAGGTTAGGTAGATATTGTAGAGCCTGTTGTAGTGCTGTGTGGGCCAGGTTAGGTAGATATTGTAGAGCCTGTTGTAGTGCTGTGTGGGCCAGGTTAGGTAGATAATGTAGAGCTACAGAGTGCCAGGGAATTAGTGGATCAGATGAGGAGGCGGAGTCAGAGTGCCAGGGATTTAGTGGATCAGATGAGGAGGCGGAGTCAGAGTGCCAGGGATTTAGTCGATCAGATGAGGAGGAGTGGACAGAGTGCCAGGGGTTTAGTCGATCAGACGAGGAGGCGGAGTCAGAGTGCCAGGCGTTTAGTGAATCAGATGAGGAGGCGGAGTCAGAGTGCCAGGGGTTTAGTCGATCAGACGAGGAGGCGGAGTCAGAGTGCCAGGCGTTTAGTGAATCAGATGAGGAGGCGGAGTCAGAGTGCCAGGGGTTTAGTGGATCAGATGAGGAGGCGGAGTCAGAGTGCCAGGGGTTTAGTGGATCAGATGAGGAGGCGGATTCAGAGTGCCAGGGGATTAGTGGATCAGATGAGGAGGCGGAGTCAGAGTGCCAGGGGTTTAGTTCATCAGATGAGGAGGCGGAGTCAGAGTGCCAGGGGTTTAGTGGATCAGATGAGGAGGCAGAGTCAGAGTGCCAGGGGTTTAGTGGATCAGATGAGGAGGCGGAGTCAGAGTGCCAGGGGTTTAGTGCATCAGATGAGGAGGCGGAGTCAGAGTGCCAGTGGTTTAGTGGATCAGTTGAGGAGGCGGAGTCAGAGTGACACCAGCGTTTCTCAACCTCTTTTTTGAACCAAGGACTGACATTTTAAATAGGTAGCTTAGCAAACGAGCAGTTCTTTAAGAACGGAGTTGGAACAGACTCACTGTCTGTCTCTTTTCCTTACAGCTTTACTTCTAAATAGGTAACTGACAAAACCAGCAGTTCTTTCAAACTCATATTCTCTCTCTTGTGGCCTTGCTCATGATAACTTTTCCCTGTCTGTCCGTCTGTCTTCCAGGTCTTAGCCGTTTCCAGGAGAGCGTTGCTATGGACCGGATCCAGAGAATAATGGGAGTCCTCCAGAACCCAAACATGGGGTAAATATCCCCTCTCCTCCTCTCTCCGTCTCTGTCCCCAACTCTCACCACACCACATGGAACAACAACTAGAGCCCGGAGTTTACAGCCAGACTCCATTAGTTCTGTTCTACTGTCTGTTCTCCTCTCCCTCCCTGCAGTAGTTCCTGTCTGTTCTCCTCTCCTTCCCTACAGTAGTTCCTGTCTGTTCTCCTCTCCCTACAGTAGTTCCTGTCTGTTCTCCTCTCCTCTCCCTACAGTAGTTCCTGTCTGTTCTCCTCTCCTCTCTCTACAGTAGTTCCTGTCTGTTCTCCTCTCCTCTCCCTACAGTAGTTCCTGTCTGTTCTCCTCTCCTCTCCCTACAGTAGTTCCTGTCTGTTCTCCTCTCCTCTCCCTACAGTAGTTCCTGTCTGTTCTCCTCTCCCTACAGTAGTTCCTGTCTGTTCTCCTCTCCCTGCAGTAGTTCCTGTCTGTTCTCCTCTCCCTGCAGTAGTTCCTGTCTGTTCTCCTCTCCCTGCAGTAGTTCCTGTCTGTTCTCCTCTCCTCTCCCTACAGTAGTTCCTGTCTGTTCTCCTCTCCCTGCAGTAGTTCCTGTCTGTTCTCCTCTCCCTACAGTAGTTCCTGTCTGTTCTCCTCTCCCTGCAGTAGTTCCTGTCTGTTCTCCTCTCCCTGCAGTAGTTAATGTCTGTTCTCCTCTCCCTGCAGTAGTTCCTGTCTGTTCTCCTCTCCCTGCAGTAGTTCCTGTCTGTTCTCCACTCCCTGCAGTAGTTCCTGTCTGTTCTCCTCTCCCTGCAGTAGTTAATGTCTGTTCTCCTCTCCCTGCAGTAGTTCCTGTCTGTTCTCCTCTCCTCTCCCTACAGTAGTTCCTGTCTGTTCTCCTCTCCCTACAGTAGTTCCTGTCTGTTCTCCTCTCCTCTCCCTACAGTAGTTCCTGTCTGTTCTCCTCTCCCTACAGTAGTTCCTGTCTGTTCTCCTCCCTCTCCCTACAGTAGTTCCTGTCTGTTCTCCTCTCCCTACAGTAGTTCCTGTCTGTTCTCCTCTCCTCTCTCTACAGTAGTTCCTGTCTGTTCTCCTCTCCCTCCCTACAGTAGTTAATGTCTGTTCTCCTCTCTCTACAGCAGTTCCTGTCTGTTCTCCTCTCCCTACAGTAGTTCCTGTCTGTTCTCCTCTCCCTCCCTACAGTAGTTCCTGTCTGTTCTCCTCTCCCTCCCTACAGTAGTTCCTGTCTGTTCTCCTCTCCCTCCCTACAGTAGTTCCTGTCTGTTCTCCTCTCCCTACAGTAGTTCCTGTCTGTTCTCCTCTCCTCTCCCTACAGTAGTTCCTGTCTGTTCTCCTCTCCTCTCTCTACAGTAGTTCCTGTCTGTTCTCCTCTCCTCTCTCTACAGTAGTTCCTGTCTGTTCTCCTCTCCTCTCCCTACAGTAGTTCCTGTATGTGGGTAGGGGTGTAATCTGTATGATAACCGGACTTTAGCCCACTGTTATGTGGGTAGGGGTGTAATCTATATGATAACGGGACTTTAGCCCACTGTTATGTGGGTAGGGGTGTAATCTGTATGATAACCGGACTTTAGCTCACTGTTATGTGGGTAGGGGTGTAATCTATATGATAACGGGACTTTAGCCCACTGTTATGTGGGTAGGGGTGTAATCTATATGATAACGGGACTTTAGCCCACTGTTATGTGGGTAGGGGTGTAATCTATATGATAACGGGACTTTAGCTCACTGTTATGTGGGTAGGGGTGTAATCTATATGATAACGGGACTTTAGCTCACTGTTATGTGGGTAGGGGTGTAATCTGTATGATAACGGGACTTTAGCTCACTGTTATGTGGGTAGGGGTGTAAGCTATATGATAACGGGACTTTAGCTCACTGTTATGTGGGTAGGGGTGTAATCTATATGATAACCGGACTTTAGCCCACTGTTATGTGGGTAGGGGTGTAATCTGTATGATAACGGGACTTTAGCCCACTGTTATGTGGGTAGGGGTGTAATCTGTATGATAACCGGACTTTAGCCCACTGTTATGTGGGTAGGGGTGTAATCTGTATGTGTGTGAGGAGGAATCAGACCACATGTAGAGCAGCTCACAGCAGGTGACTTCTCATTATGGAACCCAGAATAATCTGAACCCACTACAGAGAGGATGAGGAGGAGGGAAGGGGAGGCAGATGAGAGGAGGAGGAGGGAAGGGGAGGAGGATGAGGAGAGGAGGAGGAGGAGGGAAGGGGAGGCAGATGAGAGGAGGAGGAGGAGAAGGATGAATAGGCAAGACGAAAGAGATAGAGAGGGGGGAGGGGGTGTAACAGTGTTAAATCCCACTGGCTGCTTAAAGCAGCAGAGCACACACACACACACACACACACACTGAGGGAGGCCACTAAGGGGCGATAGATAGGCAGTCGAACGGCCTCGGGGCTTACTGACTATTTATAGTGGTGAATGGAAGGAACAGGGCCCTCCCTCCCTCGCTCCCTCCCTCGCTCCCTTTCTCCCTCGCTCCCTTCCTCCCTCGCTCCCTCCCTCGCTCCCTCCCTCCCTCCCTCCCTCCCTCGCTCCTTCCCTCGCTCCCTCCTTCCCTCGCTCCCTCGCTCCCTCCCTCCCTCCCTCGCTCCCTCCCTCGCTCGCTCGCTCCCTCCCTCCGTCCTTCCCTCCTCCCTCCCTCCCTCCCTCCCTCCCTCCCTCCCTCCCTCCCTCCCTCCCTCCCTCCCTCCCTCCCTCCCTCCCTCACACGCAGCCACGTGTGGACAGGATCATGCAGCGTGTGTGACTGACTGCTCAGACACTCAAGCAGACAGCAAGCAGGCAGCAAGCAGGCAACAAGCAGGGAACAAGCAGGCAACAAGTAGGCAGCAAGCAGGCAACAAGCAGGCAACAAGCAGGGAACAAGCAGGCAGCAAGCAGACAGCAAGCAGACAGCAAGCAGGCAACAAGCAGGCAGCAAGCAGGCAGCAAGCAGGCAACAAGCAGGCAGCAAGCAGACAGCAAGCAGGCAGCAAGCAGGCAACAAGCAGACAGCAAGCAGACAGCAAGCAGGCAACAAGCAGGCAGCAAGCAGGCAACAAGCAGGCAGCAAGCAGGCAACAAGCAGATAACAAGCAGACAGCAAGCAGGCAGCATGCAGGCAACAAGCAGGCAACAAGCAGGCAACAAGCAGGCAGCAAGCAGACAGCAAGCAGGCAGCATGCAGGCAACAAGCAGGCAGCAAGCAAGCAACAAGCAGGCAGCACACAGCATCACGTCACATTTCTCCTGTAGAGGTAAACATGCCCAGGTCAGAGGCAGAATGTACAGACGAGATCAGTGGAGGTTTGGAACGGACACAGACATGACAACATGCTGAACCTGTGGCACGTTTATTCACTATATGTCATCACCAACTCTCCGTTTGCCTCCCAAATGGCACCCTGGACAAAAGTAGTGCCCTATATAGAGAATAGGGCTCTGGTCAAAAGTAGTGCCCTATATAGGGAATAGGGCTCTGGTCTAAAGTAGTGCACTATATAGGGAATAGGGCTCTGGTCTAAAGTAGTGCCCTATATAGGGAATAGGGCTCTGGTCTAAAGTAGTACACTATATAGGGAATAGGGCTCTGGTCTATAGTAGTGTACTATATAGGGAATAGGGCTCTGGTCTAAAGTTGTGCCCTATATAGGGAATAGGGCTCTGGTCGAAAGTAGTGCCCTATATAGGGAATAGGGCTCTGGTCTATAGTAGTGCACTATATAGGGAATAGGGCTCTGGTCTAAAGTAGTACCCTATATAGGGAATAGGGCTCTGTTCTATAGTAGTATCACTATATAGGGAATATGGCTCTGGTCTATAGTAGTGTACTATATAGGGAATAGGGCTCTGGTCTAAAGTAGAGCACTATATAGGGAATAGGGCTCTGGTCTATAGTAGTACCACTATATAAGGCTCTGGTCTATAGTAGTGTACTATATAGGGAATAGGGCTCTGGTCTAAAGTAGAGCACTATATAGGGAATAGGACTCTGGTCTATAGTAGTACCACTATATAGGGAATAGGGCTCTGGTCTATAGTAGTGTACTAGAACCCTGTTCTATTATGTAAAACCCATTTCTGTTATATGTTCTGTGTTCTAAACCCTGTTCTATTATGTGTTCTGTGTTCTAAACCCTGTTCTATTTATTATCTGTTCTGTGTTCTAAACCCTGTTCTATTTATTATCTGTTCTGTGTTCTAAACCCTGTTCTATTATGTGTTCTGTGTTCTAAACCCTGTTCTATTATGTGTTCTGTGTTCTAAACCCTGTTCTATTATGTGTTCTGTGTTCTAAACCCTGTTCTATTTTGTGTTCTGTGTTCTAAACCTTGTTCTATTATGTGTTCTATGTTCTAAACCCTGTTCTATTTATTATCTGTTCTGTGTTCTAAACCCTGTTCTATTTATTATCTGTTCTGTGTTCTAAACCCTGTTCTATTATGTGTTCTGTGTTCTAAACCCTGTGATATTTATTATGTGTTCTGTGTTCTAAACCCTGTTCTATTATGTGTTCTGTGTTCTAAACCCTGTTTTATTTATTATCTGTTCTGTGTTCTAAACCCTGTTCTATTTATTATGTGTTCTGTGTTCTAAACCCTGTTCTATTATGTGTTATAAACCCTGTTATATTTATTATGTGTTCTGTGTTCTAAACCCTGTTCTATTATGTGTTCTGTGTTCTAAACCCTGTTCTATTTATTATCTGTTCTGTGTTCTAAACCCTGTTCTATTTATTATGTGTTCTAAACCCTGTTCTATTATGTGTTATGTGTTCTAAACCCTGTTCTATTTATTATCTGTTCTGTGTTCTAAACCCTGTTCTATTATGTGTTCTGTGTTCTAAACCCTGTTCTATTTATTATCTGTTCTGTGTTCTAAACCCTGTTCTATTATGTGTTCTGTGTTCTAAACCCTGTTCTATTTATTATCTGTTCTGTGTTCTAAACCCTGTTCTAGTATGTGTTCTGTGTTCTAAACCCTGTTCTATTTATTATCTGTTCTGTGTTCTAAACCCTGTTCTATTTATTATCTGTTCTGTGTTCTAAACCCTGTTCTAGTATGTGTTCTGTGTTCTAAACCCTGTTCTATTATGTGTTCTGTGTTCTAAACCCTGTTCTATTTATTATCTGTTCTGTGATCTAAACCCTGTTATATTATGTGTTCTGTGTTCTAAACCCTGTTCTATTTATTATCTGTTCTGTGATCTAAACCCTGTTATATTATGTGTTCTGTGTTCTAAACTCAGTTATTTTCTCTGTTCTGTGTTCTATTTTCTTTTCTGTGTTCTAAATCTTGGTATGTTCTGTGTTCTGTTTGTAGTGAGCGCTACGTTAGTGTGATCCTGAAGATGGAAACGATGCTCCATAGCTGGTTTCCTCAAGTCAGAGCCCGCCCAGACCCAGACCCAGACCCAGACACAGACCCTGACCAGCACAATGACAGCCAGGAAGAGCACCACACTCCAGCTAAGAGACACAAGGTAACGGTCTTTAACAGTGAGGTTTGATGAAAGACTGTTCCAATATTGACACCAGCATAACACTTAGAATGGTAGAATGCATGTCCAGAACACTGCTACATCATAGATGAGATACTGGTTCTGTCCCAACACTACCATTCCATTTAGAATGCATGTCCAGAACACTGTTACATCATAGATGAGATACTGGTTCTGTTCCACACTACCATTCCATTTAGAATGCATGTCCAGAACACTGCTACATCATGGATGAGATACTGGTTCTGTCCCAACACTACCATTCCATTTAGAATGCATGTCCAGAACACTGCTACATCATAGATGAGATACTGGTTCTGTTCCAACACTACCATTCCATTTAGAATGCATGTCCAGAACACTGCTACATCATAGATGAGATACTGGTTCTGTTCCAACACTACCATTCCATTTAGAATGCATGTTCAGAACACTGCTACATCATAGATGAGATACTGGTTCTGTCCCAACACTACCATTCCATTTAGAATGCATGTCCAGAACACTGCTACATCATAGATGAGATACTGGTTCTGTTCCAACACTACCATTCCATTTAGAATGCATGTCCAGAACACTGCTACATCATAGATGAGATACTGGTTCTGTCCCAACACTACCATTCCATTTAGAATGCATGTCCAGAACACTGCTACATCATAGATGAGATACTGGTTCTGTTCCAACACTACCATTCCATTTAGAATGCATGTCCAGAACACTGCTACATTATAGATGAGATACTGGTTCTGTTCCAACACTACCATTCCATTTAGAATGCATGTCCAGAACACTGCTACATTGTATGTGGTAGCTCTGCTAGTAGGAAGATAGGAGAGCAGACACTTTCAGTGCAGTTTGGAATGCAACCCTACAGGTAGGAGTTAAGGGAGGGAGGAAGGGAGGGAGGGAGGGAGGGAGGGAGGGAGGGAGGGAGGGAGGGAGGGAGGAGAGGAGCCCATCATAGCCATTATCCTGAGAATAGCAGGAAGAGAACAGAGCAGGGTTTATAATCTATCTCTTCAGGAGAGGAATTATAGAGGTGTCATTTTACATAAGACAATGGACTGAGAACAACAGAGTAATGTATTAGAGGACAGGTAGAGGTCTGGAAGAGGAGGAGTAGAGGGAGTAGGAGAGAAGGGAGGAGGAGAGAAGGGAGGATGAGGGGGAAGGGAGGAGGAGTAGAGGGAGTAGGAGAGAAGGGAGGAGGAGTAGAGGGAGTAGGAGAGAAGGGAGGAGGAGAGAAGGGAGGATGAGGGGGAAGGGAGGAGGAGTAGAGGGAGTAGGAGAGAAGGGAGGAGGAGTAGAGGGAGTAGGAGAGAAGGGAGGCAGAGAGAAGGGAGGATGAGGGGGAAGGGAGGAGGAGTAGAGGGAGTAGGAGAGAAGGGAGGAGGAGTAGAGGGAGTAGGAGAGAAGGGAGGAGGAGAGAAGGGAGAAGGGAGGAGGAGTAGAGGGAGTAGGAGAGAAGGGAGGAGAAGAGAAGGGAGGAGGAGTAGAGGGAGGAGAGGGGAAGGAAGGAGGAGTAGAGGGAGTAGGAGAGAAGGGAGGAGGAGAGAAGGGAGGAGGAGAGAAGGGAGGAGGAGTAGAGGGAGGAGGAGAGAAGGAAGGAGGAGTAGAGGGAGTAGGAGAGAAGGGAGGAGGAGTAGAGGGAGGAGAGGGGAAGGGATGAGGAGAGGACGGAGGAGTAGAAGGAGGAGGAGAGAAGGGAGGAGGAGTAGAGGGAGTAGGAGAGAAGGGAGGAGGAGAGAAGGCAGGAGGAGTAGAAGGAGGAGGAGAGAAGGGAGGAGGAGAGAAGGGAGAAGGAGTAGAAGGAGGAGGAGTAGAGGGAAGGGAGAAGGAGGAGGTTAAGAAGTAGGAGAGGAGGAAAAACAAGGTTCCTAATTTTCCTCTCTTGTGTCAGACCGACTGTGTTCTGTCCTCTCCCCCTCGGAAGATGTTAGACAATTGAAGTTATGATGTCATCACGAGATAATAATCTGGAGTCTAGAATCTCATTAGAAAGCAGAAGGCAGAATTCTACTCAGTCAGGATGACATAATGTCTCTGAGGGAAGAAGGATATTCTACTCTTCTTTGTAGTCAGTTCTTCATGGTGGACAAAGGGATACAAACCGAACCTATTCTGTTGTGACTCTCCACAGCAGTACCAGGCCCCAGCCCAGCCACCACCTCCAGCCTATCCTCCCGTCGTCTCCCCCCCAGAGGGTGCCCACCACCCAGCCCTGCTAGCCTCCGACGGACCCCTGCCCGGCTCCTTCCCCTACTCCTCTGCCACTCATCTCAAACGTCTCCACACCGCCCCCATCTGCTCCTCCAACACAGAGACAGAGACAGAGACAGCCCAGCAAGAGCCACCGGGCCTGGTCAGGCCCTCCCTCGCCTGCTCCCTGGGATCCAACCGTCCAGCCAACGACCAGGAACAGACCCAAGACGACGCGGTCTCCTCCAGCACTGACCCCCAGGGGAGCACTGTGGACCCCCACCTCCAGACCCACCATTACAGAGTCAGACCCCGAGCCCACCGACGAGGACCTCCGTTGGGGAAGATCAGCTCGCCCTGCCTGGAGAGGCTGCTCCAGTCCAAGCAGAGCATCATCTCACCCAGAAACATGGGAGGCCATAGTCCGGGAGGTGGTGGGGAGAGCAGCCGTTCGTAACAGCTAGACTCAGACATGGTCCATGGAGGAGATAAGGACTGATCTGGGCACAGAGTTGACCCGGGAGAGACAGAGCTGTATCTTTCCACAACAGGCTCTCCAATACAGCAGGGGGCATTGGTCGGTGTCTGAGCGGGACGCTGTCTCTTTAAGAGCTGTGTGTCATGTGATCCATCAGGTGATCCATCATGTGATCCAACTACGGTTTCTTTATCTACAGTAAGACACAGAGACATGGAGGAGAGGAGACATATTATAGACCTGCAGTAAGACAGGGAGGAGAGGAGACATATTATAGACCTGCAGTAAGACACAGAGACATGGAGGAGAGGAGACATATTATAGACCTGCAGTAAGACACAGAGACATGGAGGAGAGGAGACATATTATAGACCTGCAGTAAGACAGGGAGGAGAGGAGACATATTATAGACCTGCAGTAAGACATGGAGGAGAGGAGACATATTATAGACCTGCAGTAAGACACAGAGACATGGAGGAGAGGAGACATATTATAGA
Source organism: Oncorhynchus masou masou (assembly GCF_036934945.1). Lineage (NCBI taxonomy): Eukaryota > Metazoa > Chordata > Actinopteri > Salmoniformes > Salmonidae > Oncorhynchus > Oncorhynchus masou. The sequence continues at coordinate 4,731,884 of NC_088213.1, read as the reverse complement.
CCTGCAGTAAGACACAGAGACATGGAGGAGAGGAGACATATTATAGACCTGCAGTAAGACAGGGAGGAGAGGAGACATATTATAGACCTGTAGTAAGACACAGAGACATGGAGGAGACATATTGTAGACCTGCAGTAAGACACAGAGACATGGAGGAGAGGAGACATATTATAGACCTGCAGTAAGACACAGAGACATGGAGGAGAGGAGACATATTATAGACCTGCAGTAAGACACAGAGACATATTATAGACCTGCAGTAAGACACAGAGACATGGAGGAGAGGAGACATATTACAGACCTGCAGTAAGACACAGAGACATGGAGGAGAGGAGACATATTATAGACCTGCAGTAAGACACAGAGACATATTATAGACCTGCAGTAAGACACAGAGACATAGAGGAGACATATTATAGACCTGCAGTAAGACACTGAGACATGGAGGAGAGGAGACATATTATAGACCTGCAGTAAGACACAGAGACATGGAGGAGAGGAGACATATTATAGACCTGCAGTAAGACACAGAGACAGGGAGGAGAGGAGACATATTATAGACCTGCAGTAAGACACAGAGACATGGAGGAGACATATTATAGACCTGCAGTAAGACACAGAGACATGGAGGAGAGGAGACATATTATAGACCTGCAGTAAGACACAGAGACATGGAGGAGAGGAGACATATTAGACCTGCAGTAAGACACAGAGACATGGAGGATAGGAGACATATTATAGACCTGCAGTAAGACACAGAGACATGGAGGAGAGGAGACATATTAGACCTGCAGTAAGACACAGAGACATGGAGGAGAGGAGACATATTATAGACCTGCAGTAAGACAGGGAGGAGAGGAGACATAATATAGACCTGCAGTAAGACACAGAGACATGGAGGAGAGGAGACATATTATAGACCTGCAGTAAGACACAGAGACAGGGAGGAGAGGAGACATATTATAGACCTGCAGTAAGACAGGGAGGAGAGGAGACATATTATAGACCTGCAGTAAGACACTGAGACATGGAGGAGAGGAGACATATTATAGACCTGCAGTAAGACACAGAGACATGGAGGAGAGGAGACATATTATAGATCTGCAGTAAGATAGGGAGGAGAGGAGACATATTATAGACCTGCAGTAAGACACAGAGACAGGGAGGAGAGGAGACATATTATAGACCTGCAGTAAGACACTGAGACATGGAGGAGAGGAGACATATTATAGACCTGCAGTAAGACACAGAGACAGGGAGGAGAGGAGACATATTATAGACCTGCAGTAAGACAGGGAGGAGAGGAGACATATTATAGACCTGCAGTAAGACAGGGAGGAGAGGAGACATATTATAGACCTGTAGTAAGACACAGAGACATGGAGGAGAGGAGACATATTATAGACCTGCAGTAAGACAGGGAGGAGAGGAGACATATTATAGACCTGCAGTAAGACACAGAGACAGGGAGGAGAGGAGACATATTATAGACCTGCAGTAAGACAGGGAGGAGAGGAGACATATTATAGACCTGCAGTAAGACACAGAGACATGGAGGAGAGGAGACATATTATAGACCTGCAGTAAGACAGGGAGGAGAGGAGACATATTATAGACCTGCAGTAAGACACAGAGACATGGAGGAGAGGACTAACCTTGGTTTTGTTTGTTATCTTGAGGACAGACAGAGAGAGAGAGCTGTAAAACAGAAGGGGTCTTGGGTAAAAGGACAGAAACACGTCTCCATCAGTATCCTACATGCAGTAGCCTTGCCCATCACTTTCATTTGGTGCAGTTGAGTTGGACTTATCTGGCCTGAGGGAGTTGAGTTGGACTTATCTGGCCTGAGGGAGTTGAGTTGGACTTATCTGGCCTGAGGGAGTTGAGTTGGACTTATCTGGCCTGAGGGAGTTGAGTTGGACTTATCTGGCCTGAGGGAGTTGAGTTGGACTTATCTGGACTGAGGAAGTTGAGTTGGACTTATCTGGACTGAGGAAGTTGAGTTGGACTTATCTGGACTGAGGAAGTTGGACTTATCTGGCCTGAGGAAGTTGGACTTATCTGACCTGAGGAAGTTGGACTTATCTGGACTGAGGAAGTTGGACTTATCTGACCTGAGGAAGTTGGACTTATCTGGCCTGAGGAAGTTGGACTTATCTGGCCTGAGGAAGTTGGACTTATGGAAGTTGGACTTATCTGGCCTGTGGAAGTTGGACTTATCTGACCTGAGGAAGTTGGACTTATCTGGCCTGTGGAAGTTGGACTTATCTGGCCTGTGGAAGTTGGACTTATCTGGCCTGTGGAAGTTGGACTTATCTGGCCTGTGGAAGTTGGACCTATCTGGCCTGAGGAAGTTGGACTTATCTGGACTGTGGAAGTTGGACTTATCTGGCCTGAAGAAGTTGTGTTGGACTTATCTGGCCTGTGGAAGTTGGACTTATCTGGCCTGTGGAAGTTGGACTTATCTGGCCTGTGGAAGTTGGACTTATCTGACCTGAGGAAGTTGGATTTATCTGACCTGAGGAAGTTGGACTTATCTGGCCTGAGGAAGTTGGACTTATCTGGCCTGTGGAAGTTGGACTTATCTGGCCTGTGGAAGTTGGACTTATCTGGCCTGTGGAAGTTGGACTTATCTGGCCTGTGGAAGTTGGACTTATCTGGCCTGTGGAAGTTGGACTTATCTGGCCTGTGGAAGTTGGACTTATCTGGCCTGTGGAAGTTGGACTTATCTGGCCTGTGGAAGTTGGACTTATCTGGCCTGAGGAAGTTGAGGGTGATCAGATGGATAAATGGTTGGACTGGATAGCCTGGTTTCCCATCTGGGAACAAGAAGGGTCTTAAAATCATAAATAATAACAGGAATACTGGGATATGGGCTCTAGTTATTCCGACAGCTGACAGAATGTGATTAGATCCCACATGGCCCCCTGATATCCATCCTGGTAGAGGAGTATCCCATTGAAAGGTAACTAGCACTGACAGTTGGACTCTTCCTCTTCCTTCAGTCCACTTGTTTATGTTAGTTGACACAATAGCGCAACCTCATGTTGACACCATGTCCACGTTGGTCCATAGATAGGATCAACAACAACAACAACAACCTGACGTCAGCCATTCCACCTATCAGCTTGGCCCTGACACGACCTCACGTTGACACCATGTCCACGTTGGTCCATAGATAGGATCAACAACAACAACAACAACAACAACAAACTGACGTCAGCCATTCCACCTATCAGCTTGGCCCTGACACGACCTCATGTTGACACCATGTCCATGTTGGACCATAGATAGGATCAACAACAACAACAACAACAACAACAAACTGACGTCAGCCATTCCACCTAACAGCTTGGCCCTGACACGACCTCCCTGCTCCTCCTGTGTGACACGCCAAGGGTCACTGTGGAGACCTTGAACTACACCAAGAGAAGATTTATCTGGTCACCGGCAGACAGACAGACAGACACAGACAGACAGACAGATAGACAGACAGTGCCTGTCAAGCATTTCACTTGGGCTGTAATGTGGTGAACTGAGAGAGATGGAGAGAGAGACAGATAGACTATAACAACAGAGAGAGACAGACTATGAAGACAGAGAGAGAGACAGAGAGACTATGAAGACAGAGAGAGTCAGTGCTTCTCCCTAGCCACCGTGCTTCTACACCTGCATTGCTTGCTGTTTGGGGTTTTAGGCTGGGTTTCTTTACAGCACTTTGAGATATCAGCTGATGTACGAAGGGCTATATAAATACATTTGATTTGAGAGAGAGACAGACTATGAAGACAGAGACAGACAGAGAGAGAGACTATGAAGACAGAAAGAAAGAGACTATGAAGACAGAGATAGACAGAGAGAGAGACTATGAAGACAGAAAGAGACAGACTATGAAGACAGAAAGAGACAGACTATGAAGACAGAGAGACTATGAAGACAGAAAGAGACAGACTATGAAGACAGAGAGACAGAGAGACTATGAAGACAGAAAGAGACAGACTATGAAGACAGAGAGACAGAGAGACTATGAAGACAGAAAGAGACAGACTATGAAGACAGAGACAGACAGAGAGAGAGAGACAGTCTTCCATCGAGAGCCTTAGCTACAGAGTGAGGGACAATATAACAGCCCCAGTCCCTCCTACCAGCCATTTCCTGTTCTATCCAGTTAACCATTAACTCTGACAATCCTTCTACACACCAGATAATGGCTGGGTCCCCAATGGGGCCATTTGGGATGCAGTCAATGTGGGAATCATATCTGACACCAGATACCATGTGATGTAAACAACAATATCTGACACCAGATACCATGTGATGTAAACAACAATATCTGACACCAGATACCATGTGATGTAAACAACAATATCTGACTTCACACCAGATACTAGATGTGATGTAAACAACAATATCTGACACCAGATACTAGATACCATGTGACGTAAACAACAATATCTGACACCAGATACTAGATACCATGTGACGTAAACAACAATATCTGACACCAGATACTAGATACCATGTGACGTAAACAACAATATCTGACACCAGATACCATGTGATGTAAACAACAATATCTGACACCAGATACTAGATGTGATGTAAACAACAATATGTGACACCAGATACTAGATACCATGTGACGTAAACAACAATATCTGACACCAGATACTAGATAACATGTGACGTAAACAACAATATCTGACACCATATACTAGATACCATGTGACGTAAACAACAATATCTGACACCAGATACTAGATACCATGTGACGTAAACAACAATATCTGACACCAGATACTAGATGTGATGTAAACAACAATATCTGACACCAGATACTAGATACCATGTGACGCAGTATCTGATTCTAAACTGGCTCATGTGTGAACAACATACACATTGTTGAACAATGTCTTCTGACTCAAACGATGGGATGAAGTTTTTTTTGTTTTTGTGTAAATATTTTTTGGACAACAAAGTTCAAGGTTGATTTACTTTACCTCCCTAAAAGGTGGCCTTTTGTGACATTTTATACTGTAATAAAAAGAAATGTGATATTTGTTTTCTGCGAAACAAAGTGTTTCTCCATAACGTTTTGTATTATAATTGTAATATTCTGAGTTCACGTTGGTTTAATTTCTAAACCGACCACTTCCAAGACCCCACTATTGATCACAGAATAAACGTAACAAGTCCGTTCTGAAGCATTTTATTGAGTTTTTTTTGTTTGTTTGTTCCTGCTTTAGGAAACCCCAGCATTGGCAATTTAAAAATTGAAAACAAAAATAAATATGGATATTTATGTAAAACATTTTCCTACTGAAACATTATACACAATTGTACAACATCATTTTTTATTTTCTTCTTCACTTGGGGTAAATGAATAATCCTATACACATTTCCCCAAAGACTAAATAAACAAACATCCATGCTAAAACAAAAAAACTCTGAAAGAAATGAAGCGATGGAAAAAAACAACCATAATGATAATAATAATACTCAATGAACTGCTTCTGGTTTTTTTTAAATTTGCTTTAAAAAAAACAACAACATTACTAAATAAAAACCCATTTGGTGAAAAATAAAAACATTGAATCAAATCCATCCATTATGTCTTATGTGTTGAGAGTAGTAGAGAAACATGGAATATAAATGAAATGTTCAAAAGTGACCCGGGCCTTTTTCCGTACAGGTAAATGAACTCTCTGTTGTTGTTGCTACTCTGTGACTTCCTACTGTACGTTGATAACTGGCAACGGAGAAGATGCCGTCCTTCTGGGTTTCTGCTGTGTGACGCTCTGTGAGAGGAGAGGACAGTCTATTCCATCCAGGCCCGGTCTTTCCTGGGTCTCGTTGTGTGTGTGTGTGTGTGTGTGTGTGTGTGTGTGTGTGTGTGTGTGTGTGTGTGTGTGTGTGTGTGTGTGTGTGTGTGTGTGTGTGTGTGTGTGTGTGTGTGTGTGTGTGTGTGTGTGTGTGTGTGGTGAGGGTCCGTGAGAGGAGAGGACAGTCTATATTCCATCCAGGCCCGGTCTTTCCTGGGTCTACGTTGTGTGTGTGTGTGGTGAGGGTCTGTGAAGGTGTGTTGTTTTGACGGTGCATCTGGTCTGGGCAGACTATGGTTGGTCAGTAGTCCGTGTCCGAGCCCTCGGCGTTGTCTACGTTGCGTATGTGTGTGGTGAGGGTCTGGGCAGACTGTGGTTGGTCAGTAGTCCGTGTCCGAGCCCTCGGCGTTGTCTACGTTGCGTGACAACATGTAGTTGTCCATGTCGATGGAGCGACAGTTGTTGATGGCGTAGCGGAGTCTCTCTGCCATCACCGTCTGGCTGGAGTAAGGAGGCAGGCGCAGCTGGAAGAAACAGGTCTGGGAGGTCGGCAGGCTGTCATAGGGCTGTATGGGGGGGGGGGGGGGGGGGGGCAGAGAGAGAGGGGGGGCAGAGAGAGGGGGGGGGGCAGAGAGAGAGGGGGGGCAGAGAGAGAGAGAGGGGGGAGAGAGAGAGAGGGGGGGGGGGGGCAGAGAGAGAGGGGGGGGCAGAGAGAGAGAGAGAGGGGGGCAGAGAGAGAGAGGGGGGGAGAGAGAGAGAGAGGGGGGGACAGAGAGAGAGAGGGGGGCAGAGAGAGAGGGGGGTGGGACAGAGAGAGAGGGGGGGCAGAGAGAGAGGGGGGGCAGAGAGAGAGTGGGGGGACACAGAGAGAGAGGTGGGGGACAGAGAGAGAGGGGGGCAGAGAGAGGGGGGGGGCAGAGAGGGGGGGGCAGAGAGAGAGGGGGGGAAAGAGGGGGGTAAAGAGGGAAAGAGGGGGGGGGGACAGAGAGAGAGGGGGGGGGACAGAGAGAGAGAGGGGGGGACAGAGAGAGAGAGGGGGGGCAGAGAGAGAGGGGGGTGGGACAGAGAGAGAGGGGGGGGCAGAGAGAGAGGGGGGAAAGGGGGGTAAAGAGAGAGAGGGGGGGCAGAGAGAGAGGGGGGGCAGAGAGAGGGGGGGGGCAGAGAGAGAGTGGGGGGGACAGAGAGAGAGAGGTGGGGGACAGAGAGAGAGAGAGGGGGGGGTGGAACAGAGAGAGAGGTGGGGGAAGAGGTAGAGAGAGGAGGGGGGGTGGGACAGAGAGAGAGAGGGGTGGGACAGAGAGAGAGGGGGTGGAACAGAGAGAGAGGGGGTGGAAAAGAGAGAGGTGGGGGAAGAGGTAGAGAGAGGGGGTGGAACAGAGAGAGGTGGGGGAAGAGGTAGAGAAAGGGGGGTGGAACAGAGAGAGAGGGGGGGAAGAGGTAGAGAGAGGGGGGTGGAACAGAGAGAGAGGGGGTGGAACAGAGAGAGAGGGGGGTGGAACAGAGAGAGAGGGGGGTGGAACAGAGAGAGAGGGGGTGGAACAGAGAGAGAGAGGGGGGTGGAACAGAGAGAGAGGGGGGTGGAACAGAGAGAGGGGGGTGGAACAGAGAGAGAGGGGGGTGGAAAAAGAGAGAGATGGGGTGGAACAGAGAGAGAGGGGGTGGAAAGAGAGAGAGAGGGGGTGGAACAGAGAGAGAGGGGGTGGAACAGAGAGAGAGGGGTGGAACAGAGAGAGAGGGGGGGGAACAGAGAGAGGGGGGTGGAACAGAGAGAGAGGGGGTGGAACAGAGAGAGAGGGGGTGGAACAGAGAGAGAGGGGGGTGGAACAGAGAGAGAGGGGGGTGGAACAGAGAGAGAGGGGGGGGTGGAACAGAGAGAGAGGGGGTGGAACAGAGAGAGGGGGTGGAACAGAGAGAGAGGGGGGGTGGAACAGAGAGAGAGGGGGGTGGAACAGAGAGAGAGGGGGGTGGAACAGAGAGAGAGGGGGTGGAACAGAGAGAGAGGGGGTGGAACAGAGAGAGGGGGGTGGAACAGAGAGAGAGGGGGTGGAACAGAGAGAGAGGGGGGGTGGAACAGAGAGAGAGGGGGGGGGGTGGAACAGAGAGAGGGGGGGTGGAACAGAGAGAGGGGGGTGGAACAGAGAGAGAGGGGGTGGAACAGAGAGGGGGTGGAACAGAGAGAGAGGGGGTGGAACAGAGAGAGAGGGGGTGGAACAGAGAGAGGGGGGTGGAACAGAGAGAGAGGGGGGGTGGAACAGAGAGAGAGGGGGTGGAACAGAGAGAGAGGGGGTGGAACAGAGAGAGGGGGTGGAACAGAGAGAGAGGGGGTGGAAAGAGAGAGAGATGGGGTGGAACAGAGAGAGAGGGGGGTGGAAAAGAGAGAGAGAGGGGGTGGAACAGAGAGAGAGGGGGTGGAACAGAGAGAGAGGGGTGGAACAGAGAGAGGGGGGGGAACAGAGAGAGGGGGGTGGAACAGAGAGAGAGGGGGGTGGAACAGAGAGAGAGGGGGTGGAACAGAGAGAGAGGGGGTGGAACAGAGAGAGAGGGGGGTGGAACAGAGAGAGAGGGGGGTGGAACAGAGAGAGAGGGGGTGGAACAGAGAGAGAGGGGGGTGGAACAGAGAGAGAGGGGGTGGAACAGAGAGAGAGGGGGGTGGAACAGAGAGAGAGGGGGTGGAACAGAGAGAGAGGGGGGTGGAACAGAGAGAGAGGGGGTGGAACAGAGAGAGAGAGGGGGTGGAACAGAGAGAGGGGGTGGAACAGAGAGAGAGGGGGGTGGAACAGAGAGAGAGGGGGTGGAACAGAGAGAGAGGGGGTGGAAAGAGAGAGAGGGGGTGGAACAGAGAGAGAGGGGGGGTGGAACAGAGAGAGAGGGGGGTGGAACAGAGAGGGGGGGGTGGAACAGAGAGAGGGGGGGTGGAACAGAGAGAGAGGGGGTGGAACAGAGAGGGGGTGGAACAGAGAGAGAGGGGGGGTGGAACAGAGAGAGAGGGGGGGTGGAACAGAGAGAGAGGGGGGGTGGAACAGAGAGAGAGGGGGGGTGGAACAGAGAGAGAGGGGTGTTCATTACATCATCAACATTCTCTTGTAACCATGTCTAGTCTGGCTGACAGCTGATGTCGGTCGGGGGGGATGGCCTTTCTCACTCACCCCTTTCATAATCTGGAACCTCTGGGAGGTGTGTGTGTGTGTGTGTTTGTGTGTATGTGTTTGTGTGTGTGTTGGTATGTGTGTGTGTGTGTGTGTGTGCATGTGTGTGTGTGTGTTGGCAGCGGTGTTTGTCTTACCCTGTCCACCTTCATGATCTGGAACCTCTGGGAGATGTCAGCTGTGTTGGCGGGCAGCCTGGACCGTCCCGAGACGAAGCGCATGAACAGAACCCTCTCATCGTTGGAGAAGTCCTCTAGGGTCTGCCAGAACCACTGGACCTGAGTGTGATGCTCTTCTACCTCACGGTACCGCACAACCTGGAATTAATACAGCCATTAATACAGCCATTACCTCATGGTACCACACTACCTGTAATTAATACAGCCATTACCTCATGGTAACACACTACCTGTAATTAATACAGCCATTACCTCATGGTACCGCACAACCTGTAATTAATACAGCCATTACCTCACGGTACCACACTACCTGTAATTAATACAGCCATTAATACAGCCATTACCTCATGGTACCGCACAACCTGTAATTAATACAGCCATTACCTCACGGTACCACACTACCTGTAATTAATACAGCCATTACCCCATGATACCACACTACCTGTAATTAATACAGCCATTACCTCACGGTAACACACTACCTGTAATTAATACAGCCATTACCCCATGATACCACACTACCTGTAATTAATACAGCCATTACCTCATGGTACCACACTACCTGTAATTAATACAGCCATTACCTCACGGTACCACACTACCTGTAATTAATACAGCCATTACCTCATGGTACCACACTACCTGTAATTAATACAGCCATTACCTCACGGTACCGCACAACCTGTAATTAATACAGCCATTAATACAGCCATTACCTCATGGTACCACACTACCTGTAATTAATACAGCCATTACCCTCATGGTACCTCACTACCTGTAATTAATACAGCCATTACCCTCATGGTACCACACTACCTGTAATTAATACAGCCATTACCTCATGGTACCACACTACCTGTAATTAATACAGCCATTACCCTCATGGTACCACACTACCTGTAATTAATACAGCCATTAATACAGCCATTACCTCATGGTACCACACTACCTGTAATTAATACAGCCATTACCTCACGGTAACACACTACCTGTAATTAATACAGCCATTACCCCATGATACCACACTACCTGTAATTAATACAGCCATTACCTCATGGTACCACACTACCTGTAATTAATACAGCCATTACCTCACGGTACCACACTACCTGTAATTAATACAGCCATTACCTCATGGTACCACACTACCTGTAATTAATAAAGCCATTACCCTCATGGTACCACACTACCTGTAATTAATACAGCCATTACCCTCATGGTACCACACTACCTGTAATTAATACAGCCATTACCTCACAGTAACACACTACCAGTAATTAATACAGCCATTACCTCATGGTACCACACTACCTGTAATTAATACAGCCATTACCTCACGGTACCACACTACCTGTAATTAATACAGCCATTACCTCACGGTACCACACTACCTGTAATTAATACAGCCACTAATATCGGCCATTACCTCAAGGTACCACACAACCTGTAATTAATACAGCCATTACCTCATGGTACCACACTACCTGTAATTAATACAGCCACTAATACAGCCATTACCTCAAGGTACCACACTACCTGTAATTAATACAGCCATTAATACAGCCATTACCTCATGGTACCACACTACCTGTAATTAATACAGCCACTAATACAGCCATTACCTCAAGGTACCACACTACCTGTAATTAATACAGCCATTACCCCATGGTACCTCACTACCTGTAATTAATACAGCCATTACCTCATGGTACCTCACTACCTGTAATTAATACAGCCCTTACCTCATGGTACCACACTACCTGTAATTAATACAGCCACTAATACAGACATCAATACAACAATCAGTCAGTCAATCAATCAGTCAGTCAATCAATCAGTCAGTCAGCCAATCATCACTTAGTCAGTCAGTCAGTCAGTCAGTCAGTCAGTCAGCCAATCGTCACTTAGTCAGTCAGTCAGCCAATCATCAGCCAATCATCACTTAGTCAGACAGTCAGTCAGCCAATAATCACTTAGTCAGTCAGTCAGTCAGTCAGTCAATCTGTCAGTCAGTCAGTCAGGTAGTCAGTCAGCCAATCATCACTTAGTCAGTCAGTCAATCATCACTTAGTCAGTCAGTCAGTCAGTCAGTCAGTCAGTCAGTCAGCCAATCATCACTTCGTCAGTCAGTTTACAGCAAAACAATGAAATGAAAGAGATGAAAACAAACGGAAGACAAAGTAATGAGACCTTCTTGAGCACGTCCACACTGATCTCTGGCATCCCACAAACCATCTGTTCCAGTTGTTTGGCTGTGAGGAGGGAGAGGAGAGGGACAGGGACGATCCAGGACATGCCCTCACGCACCACCGCCACCTGGGAGAGGAGGAGGGAGGGAGAGAGATGGGGGAGAGAGAGAGAGGGACAGGGGAAGGAGGAAGACAGGGGGGATGGGAGATATGAAACAAGTGGTTCTTAGAGTCTAACAGAGACATGTACTGTACTCTTAACACCTTAGAGTCTAACAGAGACATGTACTCTAAACACCTTAGAGTCTAACAGAGACATGTACTGTACTCTCACACCTTAGAGTCTAACAGAGACATGTAGTGTACTCTAAACACCTTAGAGTCTAACAGAGACATGTACTGTACACAATATAGTCTAGTTATATAGTGAACCATGACGTTTCTACAATTATAAATATAGTCTAGTTATATACTGAACCATGACTTTTCTACAATTATAAATATAGTCTAGTTATATATTGAATCATGACGTTTCTACAATTATAAATATAGTCTAGTTATATACTGAATCATGACGTTTCTACAATTATAAATATAGTCTAGTTATATAGTGAATCATGACGTTTCTACAATTATAAATATAGACTAGTTATATACTGAATCATGACGTTTCTACAATTATAAATATAGTCTAGTTATACACTGAACCATGACTTTTCTACAATTATAAATATAGTCTAGTTATATACTGAATCATGACGTTTCTATAATTATAAATATAGTTGTTCCCATGCCAACCAAGCAGCGTGTTAAGATTACTTAGAAAAATTCCAGGCATGATTCTTCATCTTAAAACCAATTCAGAATTGAGTTTCTATTATAAAAGAGCGCAGTGCCTCTTGTCTTAATCCAAGAATTCAATATATACATCTCAAGTTCCAGAGTGGAGGAGAGGTCTGCTGAGTGTCTCTGCAATGAAAAGCCTCGGGGCAGAGCCTCAGTGTAGTGCAGAGAGCTCGATAATATCTTGTAGAGAAGACACCACGAAGAGGACGGTCTAAAAGCAGCAGGTGGCCACGGTGTGTTAGTCATCACCCGCTGGAGGTTAATGAACTGCGGCAGACATGTAGAATCCACGGGAAATTAACAAAACATGAGGCGATAGGATGACCAACAGCAGCTGTCAGTCGCTCTGGTGTGCTGCCTCTCGTACCCCGTCTGTCTTTCTCGTGCAGGCGGTACTTCTGTGTGTGTGTGTGTGTGTGTGTGTGTGTCGTACATGTCTGTCTATCTCGTGCAGGCGGTACTTCTGTGTGTGTGTGTGTGTGTGTGTGTGTGTGTGTCGTACATGTCTGTCTATCTCGTGCAGGCGGTACTCCTGTGTGTGTGTGTGTGTGTGTGTGTGTGTGTGTGTTTGTCGTACCTGTCTGTCTATCTCGTGCAGGCGGTACTCCTGTGTGTGTGTGTGTGTGTTTGTCGTACCTGTCTGTCTATCTCGTGCAGGCGGTACTCCTGTGTGTGTGTGTGTGTGTTTGTCGTACCTGTCTGTCTATCTCGTGCAGGCGGTACTCCTGTGTGTGTGTGTGTGTGTGTTTGTCGTACCTGTCTGTCTATCTCGTGCAGGCGGTACTCCTGTGTGTGTGTGTGTGTGTGTGTGTGTTTGTCGTACCTGTCTGTCTATCTCGTGCAGGCGGTACTCCTGTGTGTGTGTGTGTGTGTTTGTCGTACCTGTCTGTCTATCTCGTGCAGGCGGTACTCCTGTGTGTGTGTGTGTGTGTGTGTGTGTGTTTGTCGTACCTGTCTGTCTATCTCGTGCAGGCGGTACTCCTGTGTGTGTGTGTGTGTGTGTGTCGTACCTGTCTGTCTATCTCGTGCAGGCGGTACTCGATGGCCCGGGCTACATACTCCTTCCTGTTGGAGAAGGTCAGAGGGATGCTGTTTCCCCCGGGGATAATAGGAACCATCTTACCGTCCGCACTCTGACCCACGAACGAATCCAGAGGAATCATCTAGAGGGACACAACAGTTAAACAGCACTTCATCTGAATTCAAGTTGGGAGTCGATTCCATTTGGAGAGAGTTGATTCAGAATCCTGTCAGATCAGGAGAGACAGTCCCTTTCTCTTTATTCTCTCTCTCTCTCTCTCTCCCTCTCTCTCTCTCTCTCTCTCTCTGTCTCTCTCTCTCTCCCTCTCTCTCTGTCTCTCTCTCTCTCTCTCTCTCTCTCTCTCTCTCTCTCTCTGTCTCTCTCTCTCTCTCTCTCTCTGTCTCTCTCTCCTCCACCTCTCTCTCTCTCTCTCTCTCTCTCTCTCTCTCTCTCTGTCTCTCTCTCTCTCTCTCTCTGTCTCTCTCTCCTCCACCTCTCTCTCTCTCTCTCTCTCTCTCTCTCCTCCACCTCTCTCTCTCCTCCCGCTCCTTCCTCCCTCTTTCCCTCTCTTGGCTAGGAGACTGTGGGCCTAAGAAGCCATTTCTCTCTCTCCTTCCTCCCTCTTTCCCTCTCTTGGCTAGGAGACTGTGGGCCTAAGAGGCCATTTCTCTCTCTCCTTCCTCCCTCTTTCCCTCTCTTGGCTAGGAGACTGTGGGCCTGAGAGGCCATTTCTCTCTCTCCTTCCTCCCTCTTTCCCTCTCTTGGCTAGGAGACTGTGGGCCTGAGAGGCCATTTCTCTCTCTCCTTCCTCCCTCTTTCCCTCTCTTGGCTAGGAGACTGTGGGCCTAAGAGGCCATTTCTCTCTCTCCTTCCTCCCTCTTTCCCTCTCTTGGCTAGGAGACTGTGGGCCTGAGAGGCCATTTCTCTCTCTCCTTCCTCCCTCTTTCCCTCTCTTGGCTAGGAGACTGTGGGCCTAAGAGGCCATTTCTCTCTCTCCTTCCTCCCTCTTTCCCTCTCTTGGCTAGGAGACTGTGGGCCTGAGAGGCCATTTCTCTCTCTCCCACCTCTCCTCCACCTCTCTCTCTTTCCCCTGGCTGTGGTCCTTCCTTCACAAGACAGGGGGGCCATGTCTCTCTCTCCCTCCCTCTTCCCCCCCTCTCTCCCTTCCTCTCCCTCTCTGGACTCTATCGATCCTGGCTGTGGTCCTTCCTGGGAGGCAGGCCAACTGGCCAATCCCCAGACAGGATGTGCTGCATCAACAGGACCCTTGCATTCCAGTGTGTGTGTGTGAGTGTGTGTTTCTGTGTGAGAGAGAGAGGGAGCCCGGTCCAGTCCAGTAGAGTCACAGTGCAGTGGTTATGTGTGTGTGTGTGTGTGTCGAGGGGAACGAAGGTTGGCCATGGTGTATTATCACCATACCACATTATCACCATACCATATTATCACCATACCATATTATCACCATACCATATTATCACCATACCATATTATCACCATACTGAGAGACCATACCATATTATCACCATACCATATTATCACCATACCATATTATCACCATACCATATTACCACCATACTGAGAGACCTCACCATACCATATTATCACCATACCATATTATCACCATACCATATTATCACCATACCATATTATCACCATACTGAGAGACCTCACCATACCATATTATCACCATACCATATTATCACCATACCATATTATCACCATACCATATTATCACTATACCATATTATCACCATACTGAGAGACCTCACCATACCATATTATCACCATACCATATTATCACCATACTGAGAGACCTCACCATACCATATTATCACCATACCATATTATCACCATACTGAGAGACCTCACCATACCATATTATCACCATACCATATTATCACCATACCATATTATCACCATACCATATTACCACCATACCATATTATCACCATACCATATTATCACCATACCATATTATCATCATACCATATTATCACCATACCATATTATCACCATACCTTATTATCACCATACCATATTATCACCATACCATATTATCACCATACCATATTATCACCATACCATATTATCACCATACCATATTATCACCATACCATATTATCATCATACCATATTATCACCATACCATGTTATCACCATACCTTATTATCAGCATACCATATTAGGCTAGTTTCCATGTCAAACAGAAAACACAGCTCCATTTCCTCGGCTAGTTTCCAAGTCAAATCTCCTCATCCATGTCAGTTCCAGTATTGAATCCAAACTGAATGGATGTGAACCATCACTCCCCTCCAAGCTCCAAGCTTCTCGTTATGTCTCTTTCCCTCTCCTCATCATCCCCCTCATCCTCATCACCCCCCTCATCCTCAACCCCCCTGATCCTCATCCTCACCCCCCCCCCCCCCTCATCCTCATCCTCCTCATACCAATATCGTAGCTCGTGACCTTAAAGCTGAGGAGAGAAAAAAAAGACGTAATAAATGTCATCACCTCATGGAAATTATCCTCTGTGATGCCGCTGTCTTCAATGTGAAGAATGCTGTTGAGTGTCTGAACGTAGAGCAGGTCCACCTCCTCGAGATCCTCCAGGACCAGAGGAATACAGCACAGCTGCTTCCACACCATGGGGGCAAGGTGCAGGTCCAGGGGCTTCTTGGTCCGGATAGCCACCCCCATCAGGATACCAAGGAACTTAAACTGGAGGAGCTGCTCATCCAGACAGGATGACGGGCTCAGCAGGAACCTGGGGGAGGGAGGTTTAGAGTTGACCTGAGTGGCCCATAACACAGAGTCATATAGACTATAGCTCTGTAGTGGCCCATAACCAAGAGTCATATAGACTATAGCTCTGTAGTGGCCCATAACACAGTGTCATATAGACTATAGCTCTGTAGTGGTCCATAACATAGTGTCATATAGACTATAGCTCTGTAGTGGTCCATAACATAGAGTCATATAGACTATAGCTCTGTAGTGGCCCATAACAGTGTCATATAGACTATAGCTCTGTAGTGGCCCATTACAGTGTCATATAGACTATAGCTCTGTAGTGGCCCATAACAGTGTCATATAGACTATAGCTCTGTAGTGGTCCATAACATAGAGTCATATAGACTATAGCTCTGTAGTGGCCCATAACCAAGACTCATATAGACTATAGCTCTGTAGTGGTCCATAACATAGAGTCATATAGACTATAGCTCTGTAGTGGACCATAACACAGTGTCATATAGACTATAGCTCTGTAGTGTCCCATAACACAGTGTCATATAGACTATAGCTCTGTAGTGGCCCATAACATAGAGTCATATAGACTATAGCTCTGTAGTGGACCATAACACAGTGTCATATAGACTATAGCTCTGTAGTGTCCCATAACACAGTGTCATATAGACTATAGCTCTGTAGTGGTCCATAACATAGAGTCATATAGACTATAGCTCTGTAGTGGTCCATAACATAGAGTCATATAGACTATAGATCTGTAGTGGCCCATAACATAGTGTCATATAGACTATAGCTCTGTAGTGGCCCATAACCCAGAGTCATATAGACTATAGCTCTGTAGTGGCCCATAACATAGAGTCATATAGACTATAGCTCTGTAGTGGTCCATAACATAGAGTCATATAGACTATAGCTCTGTAGTGGTCCATAACACAGAGTCATATAGACTATAGCTCTGTAGTGGTCCATAACACAGTGTCATATAGACTATAGCTCTGTAGTGGTCCATAACCAAGAGTCATATAGACTATAGCTCTGTAGTGGCCCATAACCAAGAGTCATATAGACTATAGCTCTGTAGTGGCCCATAACCAAGAGTCATATAGACTATAGCTCTGTAGTGGCCCATTACAGTGTCATATAGACTATAGCTCTGTAGTGGTCCATAACAGTGTCATATAGACTATAGCTCTGTAGTGGCCCATAACACAGTGTCATATAGACTATAGCTCTGTAGTGGCCCATAACACAGTGTCATATAGACTATAGCTCTGTAGTGGTCCATAACATAGTGTCATATAGACTATAGCTCTGTAGTGGCCCATAACAGTGTCATATAGACTATAGCTCTGTAGTGGCCCATAACACAGAGTCATATAGACTATAGCTCTGTAGTGGCCCATAACACAGTGTCATATAGACTATAGCTCTGTAGTGGCCCATAACATAGAGTCATATAGACTATAGCTCTGTAGTGGCCCATAACATAGAGTCATATAGACTATAGCTCTGTAGTGGCCATAACATAGAGTCATATAGACTATAGCTCTGTAGTGGCCCATAACACAGAGTCATATAGACTATAGCTCTGTAGTGGCCCATAACCAAGAGTCATATAGACTATAGCTCTGTAGTGGCCCATAACCAAGAGTCATATAGACTATAGCTCTGTAGTGGCCCATAACATAGAGTCATATAGACTATAGCTCTGTAGTGGCCCATAACATAGAGTCATATAGACTATAGCTCTGTAGTGGCCCATAACACAGAGTCATATAGACTATAGCTCTGTAGTGGCCCATAACCAAGAGTCATATAGACTATAGCTCTGTAGTGGTCCATAACAGTGTCATATAGACTATAGCTCTGTAGTGGCCCATAACACAGTGTCATATAGACTATAGCTCTGTAGTGGTCCATAACAGTGTCATATAGACTATAGCTCTGTAGTGGCCCATAACATAGTGTCATATAGACTATAGCTCTGTAGTGGTCCATAACACAGTGTCATATAGACTATAGCTCTGTAGTGGTCCATAACCAAGAGTCATATATACTATAGCTCTGTAGTGGCCCATAACACCGTGTCATATAGACTATAGCTCTGTAGTGGTCCATAACACAGAGTCATATAGACTATAGCTCTGTAGTGGCCCATAACACAGTGTCATATAGACTATAGCTCTGTAGTGGTCCATAACATAGAGTCATATATACTATAGCTCTGTAGTGGCCCATAACAGTGTCATATAGACTATAGCTCTGTAGTGGCCCATAACACAGAGTCATATAGACTATAGCTCTGTAGTGGCCCATAACAGTGTCATATAGACTATAGCTCTGTAGTGGACCATAACCAAGAGTCATATAGACTATAGCTCTGTAGTGGTCCATAACATAGTGTCATATAGACTATAGCTCTGTAGTGGCCCATAACACAGTGTCATATAGACTATAGCTCTGTAGTGGCCCATAACACAGTGTCATATATACTATAGCTCTGTAGTGGCCCATAACAGTGTCATATAGACTATAGCTCTGTAGTGGACCATAACCAAGAGTCATATAGACTATAGCTCTGTAGTGTCCCATAACACAGAGTCATATAGACTATAGCTCTGTAGTGGCCAATAACACAGAGTCATATAGACTATAGCTCTGTAGTGGCCCATAACATAGTGTCATATAGACTATAGCTCTGTAGTGGCCCATAACACAGAGTCATATAGACTATAGCTCTGTAGTGGTCCATAACATAGAGTTATATAGACTATAGCTCTGTAGTGGCCCATAACCAAGAGTCATATAGACTATAGCTCTGTAGTGGCCCATAACACAGTGTCATATAGACTATAGCTCTGTAGTGGCCCATAACACAGTGTCATATAGACTATAGCTCTGTAGTGGCCCATAACACAGAGTCATATAGACTATAGCTCTGTAGTGGTCCATAACATAGAGTTATATAGACTATAGCTCTGTAGTGGCCCATAACACAGTGTCATATAGACTATAGCTCTGTAGTGGCCCATAACACAGTGTCATATAGACTATAGCTCTGTAGTGGCCCATAACACAGTGTCATATAGACTATAGCTCTGTAGTGGCCCATAACACAGAGTCATATAGACTATAGCTCTGTAGTGGCCCATAACACAGTGTCATATAGACTATAGCTCTGTAGTGGCCCATAACACAGAGTCATATAGACTATAGCTCTGTAGTGGCCCATAACACAGTGTCATATAGACTATAGCTCTGTAGTGGCCCATAACACAGAGTCATATAGACTATAGCTCTGTAGTGGCCCATAACACAGTGTCATATAGACTATAGCTCTGTAGTGGCCCATAACACAGTGTCATATAGACTATAGCTCTGTAGTGGCCCATAACAGTGTCATATAGACTATAGCTCTGTAGTGGCCCATAACACAGTGTCATATAGACTATAGCTCAGTAGTGGCCCATAACACAGAGTCATATAGACTATAGCTCTGTAGTGGTCCATAACATAGAGTTATATAGACTATAGCTCTGTAGTGGCCCATAACACAGTGTCATATAGACTATAGCTCTGTAGTGGCCCATAACACAGTGTCATATAGACTATAGCTCTGTAGTGGCCCATAACACAGTGTCATATAGACTATAGCTCTGTAGTGGCCCATAACATAGTGTCATATAGACTATAGCTCTGTAGTGGCCCATAACACAGTGTCATATAGACTATAGCTCTGTAGTGGCCCATAACATAGTGTCATATAGACTATAGCTCTGTAGTGGCCCATAACATAGTGTCATATAGACTATAGCTCTGTAGTGGCCCATAAGCGTGTCAGTATTGTGGTGCTGTCTCTATGGTGACTGGTAATGAGACAGCGTGTCAGTAATGTGGTACTGTCTCTATGGTGACTGGTAATTAGACAGCGTCTCTATGGTGACTGGTAATGAGACAGCGTCTCTATGGTGACTGGTAATGAGACAGCGTCTCTATGGTGACTGGTAATGAGACAGCGTCTCTATGGTGACTGGTAATGAGACAGCGTCTCTATGGTGACTGGTAATGAGACAGCGTCTCTATGGTGACTGGTAATGAGACAGCGTCTCTATGGTGACTAGTAATGAGACAGCGTGTCAGTAATGTGGTACTGTCTCTATGGTGACTGGTAATGAGACAGCGTGTCAGTAATGTGGTACTGTCTCTATGGTGACTAGTAATTAGACAGCGTCTCTATGGTGACTGGTAATGAGACAGCGTCTCTATGGTGACTGGTAATGAGACAGCGTCTCTATGGTGACTGGTAATGAGACAGCGTCTCTATGGTGACTAGTAATGAGACAGCGTGTCAGTATTGTGGTACTGTCTCTATGGTGACTGGTAATTAGACAGCGTGTCAGTATTGTGGTACTGTCTCTATGGTGACTGGTAATGAGACAGCGTGTCAGTATTGTGGTACTGTCTCTATGGTGACTGGTAATGAGACAGCGTGTCAGTATTGTGGTACTGTGTGTCTCTGTTGGTGTCCTTGCCAGTCCTCACCTGTCTCTGTTGTAGCCCACCTCAGCTGTGGCGTTGGGGGAGGGGATGAGGAGATCCACTACTCCCGTCTCCAACTCCTACACAGGAAATAGGCGTCAGTCTCACAAGATATCCTGTCCACAGCCCGGCTCGAAATAAAATCACTTTTCCGACTCACGATTTGTTAGTTGAACATTTCAGGAAACCAGTAAATTCCTCTGGTAAAGAAGTTTGGATAAACTCAGAAGAATAGACTAGAACATAGTGCAGACACCACAAGGAAATGACGTCAGGTTGAGACTGGGGCTTGGTTCCCAAATCCTAAACAGCAAACCACTTAGAATGTATGTTACTGTCCCACTACTATTTATAACAGTCACTAATTCTACTGTTACTGTCCCACTACTATTTATAATAGTCACTAATTCTACTGTTACTATCCCACTACTATTTATAATAGTCACTAATTCTACTGTTACTATCCCACTACTATTTATAATAGTCACTAATTCTACTGTTACTATCTCACTACTATTTATAATAGTCACTAATTCTACTGTTACTGTCCCACTACTATTTATAATAGTCACTAATTCTACTGTTACTATCCCACTACTATTTATAATAGTCACTAATTCTACTGTTACTATCCCACTACTATTTATAATAGTCACTAATTCTACTGTTACTATCCCACTACTATTTATAATAGTCACTAATTCTACTGTTACTATCCCACTACTATTTATAATAGTCACTAATTCTACTGTTACTATCTCACTACTATTTATAATAGTCACTAATTCTACTGTTACTATCCCACTACTATTTAAATAGTCACTAATTCTACTGTTACTATCTCACTACTATTTATAATACAGTCACTAATTCTACTGTTACTATCCCACTACTATTTATAATAGTCACTAATTCTACTGTTACTATCTCACTACTATTTATAATAGTCACTAATTCTACTATTACTGTCCCACTACTATTTATAATAGTCACTAATTCTACTGTTACTGTCTCACTACTATTTATAATAGTCACTAATTCTACTGTTACTATCCCACTACTATTTATAATAGTCACTAATTCTACTGTTACTGTCCCACTACTATTTATAATACAGTCACTAATTCTACTGTTACTATCTCACTACTATTTATAATAGTCACTAATTCTACTGTTACTATCCCACTACTATTTATAATAGTCACTAATTCTACTGTTACTATCTCACTACTATTTATAATAGTCACTAATTCTACTGTTACTGTCCCACTACTATTTATAATAGTCACTAATTCTACTGTTACTATCTCACTACTATTTATAATACAGTCACTAATTCTACTGTTACTATCTCACTACTATTTATAATATTCACTAATTCTACTGTTACTATCCCACTACTATTTATAATAGTCACTAATTCTACTGTTACTATCTCACTACTATTTATAATACAGTCACTAATTCTACTGTTACTATCTCACTACTATTTATAATATTCACTAATTCTACTGTTACTATCCCACTACTATTTATAATAGTCACTAATTCTACTGTTACTGTCCCACTACTATTTCTAATAGTCACTAATTCTACTGTTACTATCTCACTACTATTTATAATACAGTCACTAATTCTACTGTTACTATCTCACTACTATTTATAATAGTCACTAATTCTACGGTTACTGTCCCACTACTATTTATAATAGTCACTAATTCTACTGTTACTGTCCCACTACTATTTATAATAGTCACTAATTCTACTGTTACTATCCCATTACTATTTATAATACAGTCACTAATTCTACTGTTACTATCTCACTACTATTTATAATAGTCACTAATTCTACGGTTACTGTCCCACTACTATTTATAATAGTCACTAATTCTACTGTTACTGTCCCACTACTATTTATAATAGTCACTAATTCTACTGTTACTATCCCACTACTATTTATAATAGTCACTAATTCTACTGTTACTATCCCACTACTATTTATAATAGTCACTAATTCTACTGTTACTATCTCACTACTATTTATAATAGTCACTAATTCTACTGTTACTGTCCCACTACTATTTATAATAGTCACTAATTCTACTGTTACTATCTCACTACTATTTATAATACAGTCACTAATTCTACTGTTACTATCTCACTACTATTTATAATACAGTCACTAATTCTACTGTTACTATCCCACTACTATTTATAATAGTCACTAATTCTACTGTTACTATCCCACTACTATTTATAATAGTCACTAATTCTACTGTTACTATCTCACTACTATTTATAATAGTCACTAATTCTACTGTTACTGTCCCACTACTATTTATAATAGTCACTAATTCTACTGTTACTATCTCACTACTATTTATAATACAGTCACTAATTCTACTGTTACTATCTCACTACTATTTATAATATTCACTAATTCTACTGTTACTATCCCACTACTATTTATAATAGTCACTAATTCTACTGTTACTATCTCACTACTATTTATAATACAGTCACTAATTCTACTGTTACTATCTCACTACTATTTATAATATTCACTAATTCTACTGTTACTATCCCACTACTATTTATAATAGTCACTAATTCTACTGTTACTGTCCCACTACTATTTCTAATAGTCACTAATTCTACTGTTACTATCTCACTACTATTTATAATACAGTCACTAATTCTACTGTTACTATCTCACTACTATTTATAATAGTCACTAATTCTACGGTTACTGTCCCACTACTATTTATAATAGTCACTAATTCTACTGTTACTGTCCCACTACTATTTATAATAGTCACTAATTCTACTGTTACTATCCCATTACTATTTATAATACAGTCACTAATTCTACTGTTACTATCTCACTACTATTTATAATAGTCACTAAT
Source organism: Oncorhynchus masou masou (assembly GCF_036934945.1). NCBI lineage: Eukaryota > Metazoa > Chordata > Actinopteri > Salmoniformes > Salmonidae > Oncorhynchus > Oncorhynchus masou. The sequence goes on along the minus strand of NC_088213.1, from coordinate 4,708,485 downwards.
TCTACTGTTACTATCCCATTACTATTTATAATACAGTCACTAATTCTACTGTTACTGTCCCACTACTATTTATAATAGTCACTAATTCTACTGTTACTATCTCACTACTATTTATAATAGTCACTATTTATAACAGTCACTAATTCTACTGTTACTGTCCCACTACTATTTATAATAGTCACTAATTATACTGTTACTATCTCACTACTATTTATAATAGTCACTAATTCTACTGTTACTATCTCACTACTATTTATAATAGTCACTAATTCTACTGTTACTATCTCACTACTATTTATAATAGTCACTATTTATAACAGTCACTAATTCTACTGTTACTGTCCCACTACTATTTATAATAGTCACTAATTCTACTGTTACTATCTCACTACTATTTATAATAGTCACTATTTATAACAGTCACTAATTCTACTGTTACTGTCCCACTACTATTTATAATAGTCACTAATTCTACTGTTACTATCTCACTAATTCTACTGTTACTATCTCACTACTATTTATAATAGTCACTAATTCTACTGTTACTATCCCACTACTATTTATAATAGTCACTAATTCTACTGTTACTGTCCCACTACTATTTATAATAGTCACTAATTCTACTGTTACTATCTCACTACTATTTATAATAGTCACTAATTCTACTGTTACTATCTCACTACTATTTATAATAGTCACTAATTCTACTGTTACTATCCCACTACTATTTATAATAGTCACTAATTCTACTGTTACTATCCCACTACTATTTATAATAGTCACTAATTCTACTGTTACTATCTCACTACTATTTATAATAGTCACTAATTCTACTGTTACTATCTCACTACTATTTATAATAGTCACTAATTCTACTGTTACTATCCCACTACTATTTATAATAGTCACTAATTCTACTGTTACTGTCTCACTACTATTTATAAGTCACTAATTCTACTGTTACTATCCCACTACTATTTATAATACAGTAACTAATTCTACTGTTACTGTCTCACTACTATTTATAATAGTCACTAATTCTACTGTTACTATCTCACTACTATTTATAATAGTCACTAATTCTACTGTTACTATCCCACTACTATTTATAATAGTCACTAATTCTACTGTCACTATCCCACTACTATTTATAATAGTCACTAATTCTACTGTTACTGTCCCACTACTATTTATAATAGTCACTAATTCTACTGTTACTATCCCACTACTATTTATAATAGTCACTAATTCTAATGTTACTATCCCACTACTATTTATAATAGTCACTAATTCTAATGTTACTATCCCACTACAATTTATAATAGTCACTAATTCTACTGTTACTATCCCACTACTATTTATAATAGTCACTAATTCTACTGTTACTATCGCACTACTATTTATACAAGTCACTAATTCTACTGTTACTATCCCACTACTATTTATAATAGTCACTAATTCTACTGTTACTGTCTCACTACTATTTATAATAGTCACTAATTCTACTGTTACTATCCCACTACTATTTATAATAGTCACTAATTCTAATGTTACTATCCCACTACTATTTATAATAGTCACTAATTCTAATGTTACTATCCCACTACTATTTATAATAGTCACTAATTCTACTGTTACTATCCCACTACTATTTATAATAGTCACTAATTCTACTGTTACTATCGCACTACTATTTATACTAGTCACTAATTCTACTGTTACTATCCCACTACTATTTATAATAGTCACTAATTCTACTGTTACTGTCTCACTACTATTTATAATAGTCACTAATTCTACTGTTACTATCCCACTACTATTTATAATAGTCACTAATTCTACTGTTACTATCCCACTACTATTTATAATACAGTCACTAATTCTACTGTTACTGTCCCACTACTATTTATAATAGTCACTAATTCTACTGTTACTATCCCACTACTATTTATAATAGTCACTAATTCTACTGTTACTATCCCACTACTATTTATAATAGTCACTAATTCTACTGTTACTATCCCACTACTATTTATAATACAGTCACTAATTCTACTGTTACTGTCCCACTACTATTTATAATAGTCACTAATTCTACTGTTACTATCCCACTACTATTTATAATAGTCACTAATTCTACTGTTACTATCCCACTACTATTTATAATAGTCACTAATTCTACTGTTACTATCTCACTACTATTTATAATAGTCACTAATTCTACTGTTACTATCCCACTACTATTTATAATAGTCACTAATTCTACTGTTACTATCCCACTACTATTTATAATAGTCACTAATTCTACTGTTACTGTCTCACTACTATTTATAAGAGTCACTAATTCTACTGTTACTATCCCACTACTATTTATAATACAGTCACTAATTCTACTGTTACTGTCCCACTACTATTTATAATACAGTCACTAATTATACTGTTACTATCTTACTACTATTTATAATAGTCACTAATTCTACTGTTACTGTCTCACTACTATTTATAAGTCACTAATTCTACTGTTACTATCCCACTACTATTTATAATACAGTAACTAATTCTACTGTTACTGTCTCACTACTATTTATAATAGTCACTAATTCTACTGTTACTATCTCACTACTATTTATAATAGTCACTAATTCTACTGTTACTATCCCACTACTATTTATAATAGTCACTAATTCTACTGTCACTATCCCACTACTATTTATAATAGTCACTAATTCTACTGTTACTGTCCCACTACTATTTATAATAGTCACTAATTCTACTGTTACTATCCCACTACTATTTATAATAGTCACTAATTCTAATGTTACTATCCCACTACTATTTATAATAGTCACTAATTCTAATGTTACTATCCCACTACTATTTATAATAGTCACTAATTCTACTGTTACTATCCCACTACTATTTATAATAGTCACTAATTCTACTGTTACTATCGCACTACTATTTATACAAGTCACTAATTCTACTGTTACTATCCCACTACTATTTATAATAGTCACTAATTCTACTGTTACTGTCTCACTACTATTTATAATAGTCACTAATTCTACTGTTACTATCCCACTACTATTTATAATAGTCACTAATTCTAATGTTACTATCCCACTACTATTTATAATAGTCACTAATTCTAATGTTACTATCCCACTACTATTTATAATAGTCACTAATTCTACTGTTACTATCCCACTACTATTTATAATAGTCACTAATTCTACTGTTACTATCGCACTACTATTTATACTAGTCACTAATTCTACTGTTACTATCCCACTACTATTTATAATAGTCACTAATTCTACTGTTACTGTCTCACTACTATTTATAATAGTCACTAATTCTACTGTTACTATCCCACTACTATTTATAATAGTCACTAATTCTACTGTTACTATCCCACTACTATTTATAATACAGTCACTAATTCTACTGTTACTGTCCCACTACTATTTATAATAGTCACTAATTCTACTGTTACTATCCCACTACTATTTATAATAGTCACTAATTCTACTGTTACTATCCCACTACTATTTATAATAGTCACTAATTCTACTGTTACTATCCCACTACTATTTATAATACAGTCACTAATTCTACTGTTACTGTCCCACTACTATTTATAATAGTCACTAATTCTACTGTTACTATCCCACTACTATTTATAATAGTCACTAATTCTACTGTTACTATCCCACTACTATTTATAATAGTCACTAATTCTACTGTTACTATCTCACTACTATTTATAATAGTCACTAATTCTACTGTTACTATCCCACTACTATTTATAATAGTCACTAATTCTACTGTTACTATCCCACTACTATTTATAATACAGTCACTAATTCTACTGTTACTGTCTCACTACTATTTATAAGAGTCACTAATTCTACTGTTACTATCCCACTACTATTTATAATAGTCATTAATTCTACTGTTACTATCTCACTACTATTTATAATAGTCACTAATTCTACTGTTACTGTCTCACTACTATTTATAATAGTCACTAATTCTACTGTTACTATCCCACTACTATGTATAATAGTCACTAATTCTACTGTTACTGTCCCACTACTATTTATAATACAGTCACTAATTCTACTGTTACTATCCCACTACTATTTATAATAGTCACTAATTCTACTGTTACTGTCCCACTACTATTTATAATAGTCACTAATTCTACTGTTACTGTCCCACTACTATTTATAATAGTCACTAATTCTAATGTTACTATCCCACTACTATTTATAATAGTCACTAATTCTAATGTTACTATCCCACTACTATTTATAATAGTCACTAATTCTACTGTTACTATCCCACTACTATTTATAATAGTCACTAATTCTACTGTTACTATCGCACTACTATTTATACTAGTCACTAATTCTACTGTTACTATCCCACTACTATTTATAATAGTCACTAATTCTACTGTTACTGTCTCACTACTATTTATAATAGTCACTAATTCTACTGTTACTATCCCACTACTATTTATAATACAGTCACTAATTCTACTGTTACTGTCCCACTACTATTTATAATAGTCACTAATTCTACTGTTACTATCCCACAACTATTTATAATAGTCACTAATTCTACTGTTACTATCCCACTACTATTTATAATAGTCACTAATTCTACTGTTACTATCCCACTACTATTTATAATAGTCACTAATTCTAATGTTACTATCCCACTACTATTTATAATAGTCACTAATTCTACTGTTACTATCCCACTACTATTTATAATAGTCACTAATTCTACTGTTACTATCGCACTACTATTTATACTAGTCACTAATTCTACTGTTACTATCCCACTACTATTTATAATAGTCACTAATTCTACTGTTACTGTCTAACTACTATTTATAATAGTCACTAATTCTACTGTTACTATCTCACTACTATTTATAATAGTCACTAATTCTACTGTTACTATCCCACTACTATTTATAATACAGTCACTAATTCTACTGTTACTGTCTCACTACTATTTATAAGAGTCACTAATTCTACTGTTACTATCCCACTACTATTTATAATAGTCACTAATTCTACTGTTACTATCCCACTACTATTTATAATAGTCATTAATTCTACTGTTACTATCGCACTACTATTTATAATAGTCACTAATTCTACTGTTACTATCCCACTACTATGTATAATAGTCACTAATTCTACTGTTACTGTCCCACTACTATTTATAATACAGTCACTAATTCTACTGTTACTATCCCACTACTATTTATAATAGTCATTAATTCTACTGTTACTATCTCACTACTATTTATAATAGTCACTAATTCTACTGTTACTGTCTCACTACTATTTATAATAGTCACTAATTCTACTGTTACTATCCCACTACTATGTATAATAGTCACTAATTCTACTGTTACTATCCCACTACTATTTATAATAGTCACTAATTCTACTGTTACTATCCCACTACTATTTATAATAGTCACTATTTATAATAGTCACTAATTCTACTGTTACTATCTCACTACTATTTATAATAGTCACTAATTCTACTGTTACTATCCCACTACTATTTATAATACAATCACTAATTCTACTGTTACTATCTCACTACTATTTATAATACAGTCACTAATTCTACTGTTACTATCCCACTACTATTTATTATAGTCACTAATTCTACTGTTACTATCCCACTACTATTTATAATAGTCACTAATTCTACTGTTACTATCTCACTACTATTTATAATAGTCACTAATTCTACTGTTACTATCTCACTACTATTTATAATACAGTCACTAATTCTACTGTTACTGTCCCACTACTATCTATAATAGTCACTAATTCTACTGTTACTATCCCACTACTATTTATAATAGTCACTAATTCCACTGTTACTGTCCCACTACTATTTATAATAGTCACTAATTCTACTGTTACTATCCCACTACTATTTATAATAGTCACTAATTCTACTGTTACTAATACCTCCTGCAGCATCTAACTGTAAACTCTACTGTTACTGATACATCTTAAGTGTAAACTCTACTGTAACTGACACAGCTTACTGTAAACTCTACTGTAACTGACACAGCTTGCTGTAAACTCTACTGTAACTGACACATCTTAACTGTAATCTCTACTGTAACTGACACATCTTAACTGTAAACTCTACTGTAACTGACACAGCTAACCGTAAACTCTACTGTAACTGACACATCTAACTGTAAACTCTACCTGTAACTGACACAGCTTACTGTAAACTCCACTGTAACTGACACAGCTTACTGTAAACTCCACTGTTACTGACACATCTTAACTGTAAACTCTACTGTAACTGACACGGCTTACTGTAAACTCTACTGTAACTGACACAGCTTACTGTAAACTCCACTGTTACTGACACATCTTAACTGTAAACTCTACTGTAACTGATACATCTAACTGTAAACTCTACTGTAGTTAAACTGTTACTCTACCTGACATCTAACTGTAAACTCTACTGTAACTGACACAGCTTACTGTAAACTCTACTGTAGTTATACTGTTACTCTACCTGACACATCTCAGTGATGGTGTCATCAAACACCCCTCCAGCATCGTCGGCCCCCTCCCCCACCAGCTTGACCTTCCAGGCCCTGGACGGCAGTCGCAGGTCAGACGCGTTCAGCTTGACCACCTGACGGGCTATCTGCACAAAGATGGGCTTACACTTACGACCCCTGGACAGAGAGAGAAGAGGATGGAGAGAGAGGCAGAGAGAGAAAGAAAGAGAGGCAGAGAGAGAAAGAAAGAGAGAGAGGATGGAGAGAGAGGCAGAGAGAGAACGAGAGAGAAAGAAAGAGAGAGGATGGAGAGAATGAGAGAGGGAGAGAGAGAGAAAGAGAGGCAGAGAGAGAAAGAGAGAAAGAAAGAGGGGACGGTGAGAGAGGAGGTAGAGGAAGGAGAGAGAGGAGGTAGAGGAAGGAAGGAGAGAGAGAGAGAGGAGGTAGAGGAAGGAGAGAGAGAGGAGGTAGAGGAAGGAGAGAGAGAGGAGGTAGAGGATGGAGAGAGAGAGGAGGTAGAGGAAGGAGAGAGAGAGGTAGAGGAAGGAGAGAGAGAGAGAGAGGAGGTAGAGGAAGGAGAGAGAGAGAGGGGAGGTAGAGGAAGGAGAGAGAGAGAGAGGAGGTAGAGGAAGGAGAGAGAGAGAGGAGGTAGAGGAAGGAGAGAGAGAGAGGAGGTAGAGGAAGGAGAGAGAGAGAGGGGAGGTAGAGGAAGGAGAGAGAGAGAGAGGAGGTAGAGGAAGGAGAGAGAGAGAGGGGAGGTAGAGGAAGGAGAGAGAGAGAGAGGAGGTAGAGGAAGGAGAGAGAGAGAGAGAGGTAGAGGAAAGGGAAGATGATGAAAAAGGGAGGCAGAGAACAATTAGTTGAATCTCAATGTAACATCAACACACTGCGTTTCATACTGCCGTACCGAGCAGACATCTGAAACAGTGGAGCCACATCAACCATCAGATCACAGCATGTCTTTGTGGTTTTCAAAGACACTTTAAGATTCTTTGTATTGAAAAAGCTCTTTAAGAAAACATCTGGACAGTGAGGAGAACCTCTACATCTCTACTCCTCTAGGATAGTGGACAGACCGTGAGGAGAACATCTACATCTCTACTCCTCTAGGATAGTGGACAGTGAGGAGAACATCTCTACTCCTCTAGGATAGTGGACATACCGTGAGGAGAACATCTACATCTCTACTCCTCTAGGATAGTGGACATACCGTGAGGAGAACATCTACATCTCTACTCCTCTAGGACAGTGGACAGACCGTGAGGAGAACATCTACATCTCTACTCCTCTAGGATAGTGGACATACCGTGAGGAGAACATCTACATCTCTACTCCTCTAGGATAGTGGACATACCGTGAGGAGAACATCTACATCTCTACTCCTCTAGGATAGTGGACATACCGTGAGGAGAACATCTACATCTCTACTCCTCTAGGATAGTGGACAGACAGTGAGGAGAACCTCTCTACTCCTCTAGAATAGTGGACAGACCGTGAGGAGAACCTCTACATCTCTACTCCTCTAGGATAGTGGACAGACCGTGAGGAGAACATCTCTACTCCTCTAGGACAGTGGACAGACCGTGAGGAGAACCTCTACATCTCTACTCCTCTAGGACAGTGGACAGACCGTGAGGAGAACATCTCTACTCCTCTAGGACAGTGGACAGACCGTGAGGAGAACCTCTACATCTCTACTCCTCTAGGACAGTGGACAGTGAGGAGAACATCTACATCTCTACTCCTCTAGGATAGTGGACAGACCGTGAGGAGAACATCTACATCTCTACTCCTCTAGGACAGTGGACAGACCGTGAGGAGAACATCTCTACTCCTCTAGGATAGTGGACAGACCGTGAGGAGAACCTCTACATCTCTACTCCTCTAGGACAGTGGACAGACCGTGAGGAGAACCTCTACATCTCTACTCCTCTAGGATAGTGGACAGACCGTGAGGAGAACATCTACATCTCTACTCCTCTAGGATAGTGGACAGACCGTGAGGAGAACATCTCTACTCCTCTAGGACAGTGGACAGACCGTGAGGAGAACCTCTACATCTCTACTCCTCTAGGACAGTGGACAGACCGTGAGGAGAACATCTACATCTCTACTCCTCTAGGATAGTGGACAGACCGTGAGGAGAACATCTCTACTCCTCTAGGATAGTGGACAGACCGGGAGGAGAACCTCTACATCTCTACTCCTCTAGGATAGTGGACAGACCGTGAGGAGAACATCTCTACTCCTCTAGGATAGTGGACAGACCGTGAGGAGAACCTCTACCTCTCTACTCCTCTAGGATAGTGGACAGACCGTGAGGAGAACCTCTACCTCTCTACTCCTCTAGGATAGTGGACAGACCGTGAGGAGAACATCTCTACTCCTCTAGGATAGTGGACAGACCGTGAGGAGAACCTCTACCTCTCTACTCCTCTAGGACAGTGGACAGACCGTGAGGAGAACCTCTCTACTCCTCTAGGATAGTGGACAGACCGGGAGGAGAACCTTTACATCTCTACTCCTCTAGGATAGTGGACAGACCGTGAGGAGAACATCTCTACTCCTCTAGGATAGTGGACAGACCGTGAGGAGAACCTCTACCTCTCTACTCCTCTAGGATAGTGGACAGACCGTGAGGAGAACCTCTACCTCTCTACTCCTCTAGGATAGTGGACAGACCGTGAGGAGAACCTCTACCTCTCTACTACTCTAGGACAGTGGACAGACCGTGAGGAGAACCTCTACTCCTCTAGGATAGTGGACAGACCGTGAGGAGAACCTCTACATCTCTACTCCTCTAGGATAGTGGACAGACCGTGAGGAGAACCTCTACCTCTCTACTCCTCTAGGATAGTGGACAGACCGTGAGGAGAACATCTCTACTCCTCTAGGACAGTGGACAGACCGTGAGGAGAACCTCTACATCTCTACTCCTCTAGGACAGTGGACAGACCGTGAGGAGAACATCTCTACTCCTCTAGGACAGTGGACAGACCGTGAGGAGAACCTCTACATCTCTACTCCTCTAGGACAGTGGACAGTGAGGAGAACATCTACATCTCTACTCCTCTAGGATAGTGGACAGACCGTGAGGAGAACATCTACATCTCTACTCCTCTAGGACAGTGGACAGACCGTGAGGAGAACATCTCTACTCCTCTAGGATAGTGGACAGACCGTGAGGAGAACATCTCTACTCCTCTAGGATAGTGGACAGACCGTGAGGAGAACCTCTACCTCTCTACTCCTCTAGGATAGTGGACAGACCGTGAGGAGAACCTCTACCTCTCTACTCCTCTAGGATAGTGGACAGACCGTGAGGAGAACATCTCTACTCCTCTAGGATAGTGGACAGACCGTGAGGAGAACCTCTACCTCTCTACTCCTCTAGGACAGTGGACAGACCGTGAGGAGAACCTCTCTACTCCTCTAGGATAGTGGACAGACCGGGAGGAGAACCTTTACATCTCTACTCCTCTAGGATAGTGGACAGACCGTGAGGAGAACATCTCTACTCCTCTAGGATAGTGGACAGACCGTGAGGAGAACCTCTACCTCTCTACTCCTCTAGGATAGTGGACAGACCGTGAGGAGAACCTCTACCTCTCTACTCCTCTAGGATAGTGGACAGACCGTGAGGAGAACCTCTACCTCTCTACTACTCTAGGACAGTGGACAGACCGTGAGGAGAACCTCTACTCCTCTAGGATAGTGGACAGACCGTGAGGAGAACCTCTACTCCTCTAGGATAGTGGACAGACCGTGAGGAGAACCTCTACATCTCTACTCCTCTAGGATAGTGGACAGACCGTGAGGAGAACCTCTACCTCTCTACTCCTCTAGGATAGTGGACAGACCGTGAGGAGAACCTCTACCTCTCTACTACTCTAGGACAGTGGACAGACCGTGAGGAGAACCTCTACTCCTCTAGGACAGTGGACAGACCGTGAGGAGAACCTCTACTCCTCTAGGACAGTGGACAGACCGCGAGGAGAACCTCTCTGCTCCTCTAGGACAGTGGACAGTGAGGAGAACCTCTCTACTACTCTAGGACAGTGGACAGTGAGGAGAACCTCTCTACTCCTCTAGGACAGTGGACAGTGAGGAGAACATCTCTACTCCTCTAGGATAGTGGACAGACCGGGAGGAGAACCTCTACATCTCTACTCCTCTAGGATAGTGGACAGACCGGGAGGAGAACCTTTACATCTCTACTCCTCTAGGATAGTGGACAGACCGTGAGGAGAACATCTCTACTCCTCTAGGATAGTGGACAGACCGTGAGGAGAACCTCTACCTCTCTACTCCTCTAGGATAGTGGACAGACCGTGAGGAGAACCTCTACCTCTCTACTCCTCTAGGATAGTGGACAGACCGTGAGGAGAACATCTCTACTCCTCTAGGATAGTGGACAGACCGTGAGGAGAACCTCTACCTCTCTACTCCTCTAGGACAGTGGACAGACCGTGAGGAGAACCTCTCTACTCCTCTAGGATAGTGGACAGACTGGGAGGAGAACCTTTACATCTCTACTCCTCTAGGATAGTGGACAGACCGTGAGGAGAACATCTCTACTCCTCTAGGATAGTGGACAGACCGTGAGGAGAACCTCTACCTCTCTACTCCTCTAGGATAGTGGACAGACCGTGAGGAGAACCTCTACCTCTCTACTCCTCTAGGATAGTGGACAGACCGGGAGGAGAACCTCTACTCCTCTAGGATAGTGGACAGACCGTGAGGAGAACCTCTACATCTCTACTCCTCTAGGACAGTGGACAGTGAGGAGAACCTCTCTACTCCTCTAGGACAGTGGACAGTGAGGAGAACCTCTCTACTCCTCTAGGACAGTGGACAGTGAGGAGAACATCTCTACTCCTCTAGGATAGTGGACAGACCGGGAGGAGAACCTCTACATCTCTACTCCTCTAGGATAGTGGACAGACCGGGAGGAGAACCTTTACATCTCTACTCCTCTAGGATAGTGGACAGACCGTGAGGAGAACATCTCTACTCCTCTAGGATAGTGGACAGACCGTGAGGAGAACCTCTACCTCTCTACTCCTCTAGGATAGTGGACAGACCGTGAGGAGAACCTCTACCTCTCTACTCCTCTAGGATAGTGGACAGACCGTGAGGAGAACATCTCTACTCCTCTAGGATAGTGGACAGACCGTGAGGAGAACCTCTACCTCTCTACTCCTCTAGGACAGTGGACAGACCGTGAGGAGAACCTCTCTACTCCTCTAGGATAGTGGACAGACCGGGAGGAGAACCTTTACATCTCTACTCCTCTAGGATAGTGGACAGACCGTGAGGAGAACATCTCTACTCCTCTAGGATAGTGGACAGACCGTGAGGAGAACCTCTACCTCTCTACTCCTCTAGGATAGTGGACAGACCGTGAGGAGAACCTCTACCTCTCTACTCCTCTAGGATAGTGGACAGACCGGGAGGAGAACCTCTACCTCTCTACTACTCTAGGACAGTGGACAGACCGTGAGGAGAACCTCTACTCCTCTAGGATAGTGGACAGACCGTGAGGAGAACCTCTACATCTCTACTCCTCTAGGACAGTGGACAGTGAGGAGAACCTCTCTACTCCTCTAGGACAGTGGACAGACCGCGAGGAGAACCTCTCTACTCCTCTAGGACAGTGGACAGTGAGGAGAACCTCTCTACTCCTCTAGGACAGTGGACAGTGAGGAGAACCTCTCTACTCCTCTAGGACAGTGGACATACCGTGTGGAGATCCTTTTGACAGTGATCTGAGGTCCATAGTTCTTTCCTTGCACCATAGTCTTCCCTATGGACCTCACCATGGGGAGAGTATAGACTCTGGGGGCCAGCAGGGGCCTCAACTGGCCCTGGACGATGCCCCACGTCCCTGTGTTGTAGTGGGACGTACAGCTCTGAAACCAACACACAGTTATGAGGAATGAGTCAGATGTATTGAATCATAACGGACACTCAATAAAGGATTATACAGTAGAGAGGAATGAGTCAGATGTATTGAATCATAACGGACAGTCAATACAGGATTATACAGTAGAGAGGAATGAGTCAGATGTATTGAATCATAACGGACACTCAATAAAGGATTATACAGTAGAGAGGAATGAGTCAGATGTATTGAATCATAACGGACACTCAATAAAGGATTATACAGTAGAGAGGAATGAGTCAGATGTATTGAATCATAACGGACAGTCAATACAGGATTATACAGTAGAGAGGAATGAGTCAGATGTATTGAATCATAACAGACAGGTGTGTTTACCTGGTTGTCGGGGCTGAGGTTGAGTGAGGTGTGTGTACCTGGTTGTTGGGGCTGAGGTAGGTGTGTGTACCTGGTTGTTGGGGCTGAGGTAGGTGTGTGTACCTGGTTGTTGGGGCTGAGGTTGAGTAATCTCCATGATGAGTACATGAGGTCAGAGAAGTGGTAAAGAATACGTAGTCTGGCCCGGACTGCCTCCATGCTGACCTCTCTCAGAGAGCTGAACTGGGGGGGCACCGCTGACGGCAGGCCGAGCTGGAGGGGTACGGAGGACCCTGGAGACGGGAGCAGAACAAAGACATAAGGGAGGGGGGGAGGGAGGGAGAGAGGGAGGGAGGGAGAGAGGGAGGGAGGGAGGGAGAGAGAGGAGGAGGGAGGGGGGGGAGGGGGGAGGGAGGGGGAGAGGGAGGGAGGGAGGGAGGGAGGGAGGGGGGGGAGGGAGAGGGAGGGAGGGACAGAGGGAGGGAGCGAGGGAGGGAGAGGGAGACAGAGAGAGATTGTAATAGTGAAGGTGTAAACTTGGCAGTAGAAAATCTTAACAGTATATTTGACCTCTCAGCCTCCCTATCAAATCTAAAAATCTCAAATAGAAAACTGAAGAAAATTAACAACAATGACAAATGGTTTGATGAAGAATGCAAAAATCTAAGAAAGAAATTGAGAAACCTGTCCAACCAAAAACATAGAGACCCGGAAAACCTGAGTCTACGCCTTCACTATGGTGAATCACTAAAACAATACAGAAATACACTACGGAAAAAGAAGGAACAGCATGTCAGAAATCAGCTCAATGTAATTGAAGAATCCATAGACTCTAACCACTTCTGGGAAAATTGGAAAACACTAAACAAACAACAACACAAATAATTATCTATCCAAAATGGAGATGTATGGGTAAACCACTTCTCCAATCTTTTTGGCTCTATAACAAAGAATAAAGAGCAAAAACATATACATGATCAAATACAGATCTTAGAATCAACTATTAAAGACTACCAGAACCCACTGGATTCTCCAATTACATTGATTGAGTTACAGGACAAAATAAAAACCCTCCAATCCAAAAAGGCCTGTGGTGTTGATGGTATCCTCAATGAAATGATCAAATATACAGACAACAAATTCCAATTGGCTATACTAAAACTCTTTAACATAATCCTTAGCTCTGGCATCTTCCCCAATATTTGGAATCAAGGACTGATCACCCCAATCCACTAAAATGGAGACAAATTTGACCCCAATAACTACCGTGGAATATGCGTCAACAGTAACCTTGGGAAAATCCTCTGCATTATCATTAACAGCAGACTCGTACACTTCCTCAATGAAAACAATGTACTGAGCAAATGTCAAATTGGCTTTTTACCAAATTACCATACAACAGACCATGTATTCACCCTGCACACCCTAATTGACAACCAAACAAACCAAAACAAAGGCAAAGTCTTCTCATGCTTTGTTGATTTCAAAAAAGCCTTCGACTCAATTTGGCATGAGGGTCTGCTATACAAACTGATGGAAAGTGGTGTTGGGGGTAAAACATACGACATCATAAAATCCATGTACACAAACAACAAGTGTGCGGTTACAATTGGCAAAAAACACACACATTTCTTCACACAGGGTCGTGGAGTTAGACAGGGATGCAGCTTAAGCCCCACCCTCTTCAACATATATATCAACGAATTGGCGCGGGCACTAGAAAAGTCTGCAGCACCCGGCCTCACCCTGCTAGAATCCGAAGTCAAATGTCTGCTGTTTGCTGATGATCTGGTGCTTCTGTCTCCATGCAGAATTCTACAAAAATATCCTCCGTGTACAACGTAAAACACCAAATAATGCATGCAGAGCAGAATTAGGCCGATACCCACTAATTATCAAAATCCAGAAAAGAGACGTTAAATTCTATAACCACCTAAAAGGAAGCCATTCCCAAACCTTCCACAACAAAGCCATCACCTACAGAGAGATGAACCTGGAGAAGAGTCCCCTAAGCAAGCTGGTCCTGGGGCTCTGTTCACAAACACACCCTACAGAGCCCCAGGACAGCAGCACAATTAGACCCAACCAAATCATGAGAAAACAAAAAGATAATTACTTGACACATTGGAAAGAATTAACAAAATAACAGAGCAAACTAGAATGCTATTTGGCCCTACACAGAGAGTAAACAGTGGCAGAATACCTGACCACTGTGACGCACCTAAAATTAAGGAAAGCTTTGACGATGTACAGACTCAGCGAGCATAGCCTTGCTATTGAGAAAGGCCGCCATAGGCAGACATGGCTCTCAAGAGAAGACAGGCTATGTGCTCACTGCCCACAAAAACTGAGCTGCACTTCCTAACCTCCTGCCCAATGTATGACCATATTAGAGAGACATATCTCCCTCAGATTACACAGATCCACAAAGAATTTGAAAACAAATCCAATTTTGATAAACTCCCATATCTACTGGGTGAAATTCCACAGTGTGCCATCAGAGCAGCAAGATTTGTGACCTGTTGCCACGAGAAAAGGGCAACCAGTGAAGAACACGCACCATTGTAAATACAACCCATATCTATGCTTATTTATTTTATCTTGTGTCCTTTACCATTTGTACATTGTTAAAACACTGTATATATATATATATATATATATATATATATATATATATATATATATATATATATATATATATATATATATAATATGACATTTGTAATGTCTTTATTGTTTTGAAACTTCTGTATGTGTGATGTCTACTGTTAATTTTATTGTTTATTTCACTTTATATATTATCTACCTTACTTGCTTTGGCAATGTTAACACATGTTTCCCATGCCAATAAAGCCCTTGAATTGAACTGAATTGAGAGAGAGAGAGAGAGACAGAGAGAGAGGGAGAGAGAGAGAGAGAGGCATTGAGAGGAAGGGAGGTTGATAGGATGGGAGGGGGGTTGAGGGGGAGGGAGGGGGGTTGAGAGGAAGGAGAGAGAGAGAGAGAGAGAGAAAGCAAGAGAGAGAGAGGGAGGGAGGAGAGAGATGGAGAGGGGGATTGAGGTTGATAGGAAGGGAGGGAGGTTGATAGGAAGGAGAGAGAGAGAGAGAGGGGGTTGAGAGGGAGGTTGATAGGAAGGAGAGAGAGAGAGAGAGAGGGGGTTGAGAGGGAGGTTGATAGGAAGGAGAGAGAGAGAGAGAGAGGGAGAGGGGGTTGAGAGGGAGGTTGATAGGAAGGGAGAGGGAGGTTGATAGGAAGGAGAGAGAGGGAGAGGGATAGGGGGTTGAGAGGGAGGGAGGGAGAGATGTATAAGGTGGAATCATTTTAGAATCCAATCATTATCCATCTCTTCCACCTCGACACCATTTCCCTTGGTTTATTTTAACACACTATTGACTGATGACCCTGAGATTAGAACACAATCCATTTCCCTGAGATCAGAACACAATCCATTTCCCTGAGATCAGAACACAATCCATTTCCCTGAGATCAGAACACAATCCATTTCCCTGAGATCAGAACACAATCCATTTCCCTGAGATCAGAACACAATCCATTTCCCTGAGATCAGAACACAATCCATTTCCCTGAGATCAGAACACAATCCATTTCCCTGAGATCAGAACACAATCCATTTCCCTGAGATCAGAACACAATCCATTTCTCTGAGATCAGAACACAATCCATTTCCCTGAGATCAGAACACAATCCATTTCCCTGAGATCAGAACACAATCCATTTCCCTGAGATCAGAACACAATCCATTTCCCTGAGATCAGAACACAATCCATTTCCCTGAGATCAGAACACAATCCATTTCCCTGAGATCAGAACACAATCCATTTCCCTGAGATCAGAACACAATCCATTTCCCTGAGATCAGAACACAATCCATTTCCCTGAGATCAGAACACAATCCATTTCCCTGAGATCAGAACACAATCCATTTCCCTAAGATCAGAACACAATCCATTTCCCTGAGATCAGAACACAATCCATTTCCCTGAGATCAGAACACAATCCATTTCCCTAAGATCAGAACACAATCCATTTCATCAGACAGAAGGAGGAATTTACTGCCATCTAGAGTGGGAGATGTTATGACTCCATGTTAAAGTACCTGACCACTAAACACCTCAACAGGTACAGAGGCCATGTCAGTCCACGTGTTGACGACTGAAGGAGAGAGACTGCCTGCTGTGTGTGTATGTGTGTGTATGTGTGTGTATGTGTGTGTATGTGTGTGTATGTGTGTGTATGTGTGTGTATGTGTGTGTATATGTGTGTATATTTACCTGGAGCCCGGGGAGGGACAGAAGGAGCGGTCCAGGCAGCAGAGTGACAGCGACCAGCAGAGACCTGGTGAATGTCCTTCCCCTGTAGTGATGTCACCAGGGTGGGCTCTCTCACATGGTTGGTGTGGCCCAGACCCAACTAGGAGACAGAGAGAACAGAGAAACAGATCAAGACCCAACTAGGAGACAGAGAGAACAGAGACACAGATCAAGACCCAACTAGGAGACAGAGAGAACAGAGACACAGATCAAGACCCAACTAGGAGACAGAGAGAACAGAGACACTGATCAAGACCCAACTAGGAGACAGAGAGAACAGAGACACTGATCAAGACCCAACTAGGAGACAGAGAGAACAGAGACACTGATCAAGACCCAACTAGGAGACAGAGAGAACAGAGACACAGATCAAGACCCAACTAGGAGACAGAGAGAACAGAGACACAGATCAAGACCCAACTAGGAGACAGAGAGAACAGAGACACTGATCAAGACCCAACTAGGAGACAGAGAGAACAGAGACACTGATCAAGACCCAACTAGGAGACAGAGAGAACAGAGACACTGATCAAGACCCAACTAGGAGACAGAGAGAACAGAGACACTGATCAAGACCCAACTAGGAGACAGAGAGAACACAGAGAAACAGATCAAGACCCAACTAGGAGACAGAGAGAACAGAGACACTGATCAAGACCCAACTAGGAGACAGAGAGAACATAGAGAAACAGATCAAAATCCCTGTGTGTTTACCTGTCCCTGTATGGGTGTGTGTTGTATCCTACCTGTCCCTGTATGGGTGTGTGTTGTATCCTACCTGTCCCTGTATGGGTGTGAGTACTTGTCCCCGTATGGGTGTGAGCACCTGTCCCTGTATGGGTGTGAGTACCTGTCCCTGTATGGGTGTGAGTACTTGTCTCTGTATGGGTGTGTGTTGTATCCTACCTGTCCCTGTGTGGGTACATGTCCCTGTATGGGCGTGAGTACATGTCCCTGTATGGGTGTGTGTTGTATCCTACCTGCACCTGTATGGGTGTGTGTTGTATCTTACCTGTCCCTGTATGGGTGTGAGTACCTGTCCCTGTATGGGTGTGTGTTGTATCCTACCTGTCCCTGTGTGGGGGTGAGTACATGTCCCTGTGTGGGTGTGAGTACCTGTCCCTGTATGGGTGTGTGTTGTATCCTACCTGTCCCTGTATGGGTGTGTGTTGTATCCTACCTGTCCCTGTGTGGGTGTGTGTTGTATCCTACCTGTCCCTGTGTGGGGGTGAGTACATGTCCCTGTGTGGGTGTGAGTACCTGTCCCTGTATGAGTGTGTGTTGTATCCTACCTGTCCCTGTATGGGTGTGAGTACCTGTCCCTGTGTGGGTGTGTGTTGTATCCTACCTGTCCCTGTATGGGTGTGTGTTGTATCCTACCTGTCCCTGTATGGGTGTGTGTTGTATCCTACCTGTCCCTGTATGGGTGTGAGTACCTGTCCCTGTATGGGTGTGTGTTGTATCCTACCTGTCCCTGTATGGGTGTGTGTTGTATCCTACCTGCCCCTGTATGGGAGTGTGTTGTATCCTACCTGTCCCTGTATGGGTGTGAGTACCTGTCCCTGTATGGGTGTGTGTTGTATCCTACCTGTCCCTGTATGGGTGTGAGTACCTGTCCCTGTGTGGGTGTGTGTTGTATCCTACCTGTCCCTGTATGGGTGTGTGTTGTATCCTACCTGTCCCTGTATGGGTGTGAGTACCTGTCCCTGTATGGGTGTGTGTTGTATCCTACCTGTCCCTGTATGGGTGTGTGTTGTATCCTACCTGTCCCTGTATGGGTGTGAGTACCTGTCCCTGTATGGGTGTGTGTTGTATCCTACCTGACCCTGTATGGGCGTGAGTACCTGTCCCTGTATGGGTGTGTGTTGTATCCTACCTGTCCCTGTATGGGTGTGTGTTGTATCCTACCTGTCCCTGTATGGGTGTGTGTTGTATCCTACCTGTCCCTGTATGGGTGTGTGTTGTATCCTACCTGTCCCTGTATGGGTGCGTGTTGTATCCTACCTGTCCCTGTATGGGTGCGTGTTGTATCCTACCTGACCCTCTGAGTTGCTGCCCCAGGTATAGACCTCTCCGGTGGAGGACAGGACCAGTGTGTGTTCGGCCCCCACAGCCACATCCTGTATAAACACGTCAGACAGAGCTGGTACCACCTGGGGACGGTTGTGGTTCCTGGCCCGGCCCTCCGGCAGCCCTATGAGTCGGTCTGTAGACAGGGGGGGGGGGCACAGGAGGGTTGATGAGGGGTGTTACAGGCTAACAAAGACACATTCTGTATGTTATGGTATGTCTAAAGTAGACCGGATATTTTTGGTTGTTGTCAATAATCAGGACGGATGATGAAAATAATATAGAAATGCAGAACTAGAGTAACAGACAACACTGAGAGAATATGTTTTGTTTTTACCTCGGCGTGTTCTATTCTATAATATTTCTATGTTATCTGTTGAAACCTAACAGTCATGTGGTGCATCATGTCCAGACCTTGTCCGAACGTGTACACGTTGCCGTCTCTAGTGAGGGCGACAGAGAACTGAGTTCCACAGGACACCTTCTTGATGCCGAGGCCACAGAGAACGTCCACCTTCTGTGGAACAACAACAACAACAACAACGTGATTCACACACAACTAGAATATACAGACAGAATATACACAGACTATACTATAGACAGAATATACTACAGACAGAATATACACAGAATATACTATAGACAGAATATACACAGAATATACTAGAGACAGAATATACTACAGACAGAATATACTACAGACAGAATATACTACAGACAGAATATACTACAGACAGAATATACTACAGACAGAATATACTACAGCCAGAATATACTACAGACAGAATATACACAGAATATACTATAGACAGAATATACACAGAATATACTAGAGACAGAATATACTACAGACAGAATATACTACAGACAGAATATACTACAGACAGAATATACTACCGCCAGAATATACTACAGCCAGAATATACTACAGACAGAATATACTACAGACAGAATATACTACAGACAGAATATACTACAGACAGAATATACTACAGCCAGAATATACTCCAGACAGAATATACTACAGACAGAATATACTACAGACAGAATATACTACAGACAGAATATACACAGAATATACTCCAGACAGAATATACTACCAACAGAATATACTACAGACAGAATATACTCCAGACAGAATATACTACAGACAGAATATACTACAGACAGAATATACACAGAATATACTACAGCCAGAATATACTACAGCCAGAATATACTACAGACAGAATATACTACAGACAGAATATACTACAGACAGAATATACTACAGACAGAATATACTACAGACAGAATATACTACCGCCAGAATATACTACAGACAGAATATACTACAGACAGAATATACTCCAGACAGAATATACTACAGACAGAATATACTACAGACAGAATATACTACAGACAGAATATACTATAGACAGAATATACTCCAGACAGAATATACTACAGCCAGAATATACTACAGCCAGAATATACTACAGCCAGAATATACTACAGCCAGAATATACTACAGCCAGAATATACTACAGCCAGAATATACTCCAGACAGAATATACTACAGACAGAATATACTACCGCCAGAATATACTACAGACAGAATATACTATAGACAGAATATACTACAGCCAGAATATACTACAGCCAGAATATACTACAGCCAGAATATACTACAGACAGAATATACTAGAGACAGAATATACTCCAGACAGAATATACTACAGACAGAATATACTACAGACAGAATATACTACAGCCAGAATATACTACAGACAGAATATACTACAGACAGAATATACTACAGACAGAATATACTACAGACAGAATATACTACAGACAGAATATACTACAGACAGAATATACTACAGACAGAATATACTACAGACAGAATATACTACAGCCAGAATATACTACCGACAGAATATACTCCAGACAGAATATACTACAGACAGAATATACTACAGACAGAATATACTACAGACAGAATATACTACAGCCAGAATATACTACAGACAGAATATACTATAGACAGAATATACTATAGACAGAATATACTACAGACAGAATATACTACAGACAGAATATACTACAGACAGAATATACTACAGACAGAATATACTACCGCCAGAATATACTACAGACAGAATATACTACAGCCAGAATATACTACAGACAGAATATACTATAGACAGAATATACTATAGACAGAATATACTACAGCCAGAATATACTACAGCCAGAATATACTACCGCCAGAATATACTACAGACAGAATATACTACAGCCAGAATATACTACAGACAGAATATACTATAGACAGAATATACTATAGACAGAATATACTACAGCCAGAATATACTACAGCCAGAATATACTACAGACAGAATATACTAGAGACAGAATATACTACACATATAGACAACACAAATCAATATCAAATCCATTTCCCTTCCTCTCCTCAGAATGGAGGAACAGACTGACAGTCAACACTACTGTACATACCTGAGGAACAGACTGACAGTCAACACTACTGTACATACCTGAGGAACAGACCTACAGTCAACACTACCGTACATACCTGAGGAACATACCTACAGTCAACACTACCATACATACCTGAGGTGAGGACTGACAGTCAACACTACCGTACATACCTGAGGAACAGACCTACAGTCAACACTACTGTACTGTACATACCTGAGGAACAGACTGACAGTCAACACTACTGTACATACCTGAGGAAGAGACTGACAGTCAACACTACTGTACATACCTGAGGAACATACTGACAGTCAACACTATTGTACTGTACATACCTGAGGAACAGACTGACAGTCAACACTACTGTACATACCTGAGGAACAGACTGACAGTCAACACTACTGTACATACCTGAGGAACAGACCTACAGTCAACACTACTGTACATACCTGAGGAACAGGCTGACAGTCAACACTACTGTACATACCTGAGGAACAGACTGACAGTCAACACTACTGTACATACCTGAGGAACAGACCTACAGTCAACACTACCGTACATACCTGAGGAACAGACTGACAGTCAACACTACCGTACATACCTGAGGAACAGACTGACAGTCAACACTACCGTACATACCTGAGGAACAGACCTACAGTCAACACTACCGTACATACCTGAGGTGAGGACTGACAGTCAACACTACTGTACATACCTGAGGAACAGACCTACAGTCAACACTACTGTACATACCTGAGGAACAGACCTACAGTCAACACTACCGTACATACCTGAGGAACAGACTGACAGTCAACACTACCGTACATACCTGAGGAACAGACTGACAGTCAACACTACCGTACATACCTGAGGAACAGACCTACAGTCAACACTACTGTACATACCTGAGGAACATACTGAAAGTCACCACTACTGTACATACCTGAGGAACAGACCTAAAGTCAACACTACTGTACATACCTGATGAACATACCTACAGTCAACACTACCGTACATACCTGAGGAACAGACTGACAGTCAACACTACTGTACATATCTGAGGAACAGACCGACAGTCAACACTACCGTACATACCTGAGGAACAGACCTACAGTCAACACTACCGTACATACCTGAGGTGAGGACTGACAGTCAACACTACCGTACATACCTGAGGTGAGGACTGACAGTCAACACTACTGTACATACCTGAGGAACATACTGAAAGTCACCACTACTGTACATACCTGAGGAACAGACCTACAGTCAACACTACTGTACTGTACATACCTGAGGAACAGACTGACAGTCAACACTACCGTACATACCTGAGGAACAGACCTACAGTCAACACTACTGTACATACCTGAGGAACAGACTGACAGTCAACACTACCGTACATACCTGAGGAACAGGCTGACAGTCAACACTACTGTACTGTACATACCTGAGGAACAGACCTACAGACAACACTACTGTACATACCTGAGGAACAGACTGACAGTCAACACTACTGTACCGTACATACCTGAGGAACAGACTGACAGTCAACACTACTGTACTGTACATACCTGAGGAACAGACCGGCAGTCAACTCTACTGTACTGTACATACCTGAGGAACAGACTGACAGTCAACACTACTGTACATACCTGAGGAACAGACCTACAGCCAACACTACTGTACATACCTGAGGAACAGACCTACAGTCAACACTACCGTACATACCTGAGGAACAGACTGACAGTCAACACTACCGTACATACCTGAGGAACAGACCGACAGTCAACACTACTGTACATATCTGAGGAACAGACCTACAGTCAACACTACCGTACATACCTGAGGAACAGACCTACAGTCAACACTACTGTACTGTACATACCTGAGGAACAGACTGACAGTCAACACTACAGTACTGTACTGTACATACCTGAGGAACAGACTGACAGTCAACACTACTGTACATACCTGAGGAACATACCTACAGTCAACACTACTGTACATACCTGAGGAACAGACTGACAGTCAACACTACTGTACTGTACATACCTGAGGAACAGACCTACAGTCAACACTACTGTACTGTACATACCTGAGGAACAGACTGACAGTCAACACTACTGTACATACCTGAGGAACATACCTACAGTCAACACTACTGTACATACCTGAGGAACAGACTGACAGTCAACACTACTGTACTGTACATACCTGAGGAACAGACTGACAGTCAACACTACCGTACATACCTGAGGAACAGACCTACAGTCAACACTACTGTACTGTACATACCTGAGGAACAGACCGACAGTCAACACTACCGTACATACCTGAGGAACAGACCTACAGTCAACACTACTGTACATACCTGAGGAACAGACCGACGGTCAACACTACTGTACATACCTGAGGAACAGACCTACAGTCAACACTACTGTACATACCTGAGGAACAGACCTACAGTCAACACTACTGTACATACCTGAGGAACAGACCGACAGTCAACACTACCGTACATACCTGAGGAACAGACCTACAGTCAACACTACCGTACATACCTGAGGAACAGACCTACAGTCAACACTACTGTACATACCTGAGGAACAGACCTACAGTCAACACTACAGTACATACCTGAGGAACAGACCGACAGTCAACACTACTGTACATACCTGAGGAACAGACCGACAGTCAACACTACCGTACATACCTGAGGAACAGACCTACAGTCAACACTACCGTACATACCTGATGAACAGACCTACAGTCAACACTACCGTACATACCTGATGAACAGACTGACAGTCAACACTACCGTACATACCTGAGGAACAGACTGACAGTCAACACTACTGTACATACCTGAGGAACATACCTACAGTCAACACTACTGTACATACCTGAGGAACAAACCTACAGTCAACACTACTGTACATACCTGAGGAACATACCTACAGTCAACACTACCGTACATACCTGAGGTGAGGACTTGGCGGTAGAATTCCCCAGGCCCAGTTTCCCGTAGTCTCCGTCTCCGAAGGCCCAGACCATCATTCCATCCGCAGAGACGGCTACGGTGTGATTCAGACCGCACGCCACCTGGGAACCGGAAACAACCAGACGTGGGTCAGATGGTTCAATACTTGAACTGTGTTTGACCTGGTTTACCTGACACAACGAAACCAAATACTTTCAGAGAATGTGTTTTTTCTGATATTATATTGTGATTGTTAGTGTATCTCACCTGTCCGACCTGGTATCTGTTAGTGTATCTCACCTGTCGGACCTGGTATCTGTTCGTGTACCTCACCTGTCCGACCTGGTATCTGTTAGTGTATCTCACCTGTCCGACCTGGTATCTGTTAGTGTATCTCACCTGTCGGACCTGGTATCTGTTAGCGTATCTCACCTGTCCGACCTGGTATCTGTTAGTGTATCTCACCTGTCGGACCTGGTATCTGTTAGTGTATATTACCTGGTATCTGTTAGTGTACCTCACCTGTCCGACCTGGTATCTGTTAGTGTATATTACCTGGTATCTGTTAGTGTATCTCACCTGTCCGACCTGGTATCTGTTAGTGTATATTACCTGGTATCTGTTAGTGTATCTCACCTGTCCGACCTGGTATCTGTTAGTGTATATTACCTGGTATCTGTTAGTGTACCTCACCTGTCCGACCTGGTATCTGTTAGTGTATATTACCTGGTATCTGTTAGTGTATCTCACCTGTCCGACCTGTTATATGTTAGTGTATATTACCTGGTATTTGTTAGTGTACCTCACCTGTCCGACCTGGTATCTGTTAGTGTATATTACCTGGTATCTGTTAGTGTACCTCACCTGTCCGACCTGGTATCTGTTAGTGTATCTCACCTGTCCGACCTGGTATCTGTTAGTGTATCTCACCTGTCCGACCTGGTATCTGTTAGTGTATCTCACCTGTCGGACCTGGTATCTGTTAGTGTATCTCACCTGCCGGACCTGGTATCTGTTAGTGTATCTCACCTGTCGGACCTGGTATCTGTTAGTGTATCTCACATGTCCGACCTGGTATCTGTTAGTGTATCTCACCTGTCCGACCTGGTATTTGTTAGTGTATATTACCTGGTATCTGTTAGTGTACCTCACCTGTCCGACCTGGTATCTGTTAGTGTATATTACCTGGTATCTGTTAGTGTACCTCACCTGTCCGACCTGGTATCTGTAGGTGTATCTCACCAGTCCGACCTGGTATCTGTTAGTGTATCTCACCTGTCCGACCTGGTATCTGTTAGTGTACCTCACCTGTCCGACCTGGTATCTGTTAGTGTATATTACCTGGTATCTGTTAGTGTATCTCACCTGTCGGACCTGGTATATGTTAGTGTATCTCACCTGTCGGACCTGGTATCTGTTAGCGTATCTCACCTGTCCGACCTGGTATCTGTTAGTGTATCTCACCTGTCCGACCTGGTATTTGTTAGTGTATATTACCTGGTATCTGTTAGTGTATCTCACCTGTCCGACCTGGTATCTGTTAGTGTATCTCACCTGTCCGACCTGGTATTTGTTAGTTTATATTACCTGGTATCTGTTAGTGTACCTCACCTGTCCGACCTGGTATCTGTTAGTGTATATTACCTGGTATCTGTTAGTGTACCTCACCTGTCCGACCTGGTATCTGTTAGTGTATCCCACCTGTCCGACCTGGTATCTGTTAGTGTATCTCACCTGTCCGACCTGGTATCTGTTAGTGTATCTCACCTGTCCGACCTGGTATCTGTTAGTGTACCTCACCTGTCCGACCTGGTATCTGTTAGTGTATATTACCTGGTATCTGTTAGTGTATATTACCTGTTCGACCTGGTATCTGTTAGTGTATATTACCTGGTATCTGTTAGTGTATCTCACCTGTCGGACCTGGTATCTGTTAGTGTATCTCACCTGTCGGACCTGGTATCTGTTAGTGCACATATGTCAGAGTCAAGGCCCGCGGGCCACATCCGGCCCGCGAGAAGGTTTTTTACGGCCCCTGGGATGATCTTGATTTATTATTAGAACCGGCCCGCAGACCGCAGCAAGCCGGCAGCCCGCAGATCTTTTACACGCACCAATACTACATTTCCCACAATGCAACGGTGACGCACCGAGCAGTAGGCTGCTTCATTTCAATATTTATTGGCACAGCAGTCGTCAGCATCACAGTAAAATTAACTTTCAGATACCCATCAAAAATGGCAAAACGGAAGGTGGACACTGAGAACCGGGGTTTCAAACAAGGTGGGAGTCGGAGTATATGTTCACGGAGGTAGCTGGAAAACCTGTGTGTCTTCTGTGTGGAGAAAGTGTGGCGGTACTGAAAGAGTATAATCTGAGACGACATTATGAAACGAAACACGCGGACAAAAACAAGAATATGGACATGGAACAAAGGCTACAAAAGGCAGAGGAATTAAAACGAGGCCTCAAATCTCGACAGGCTCTGTTCAAAAAAGCCAAATCACAAGGCCAGGCTGCTGTCAAGGCCAGTTTTATTTTGGCAGAAGAGATCGCTAAATCAGCCCGGCCATTTACGGAGGGGATTTCATCAAAAACTGCATGATTAAAGTTTGTGACGAAGTTTGCCCAGAAAAAAGGCAACTCTTTTTAAATGTGAGTCTGAGCAGAAACACCATTGCCGAGAGAGTAGACCAGTTGTCCATCAATCTAAAAGAGCAGCTTGTGAAAAAGGGAAAAGATTTCATTGCATATTCCTTGGCTGTGGATGAGAGCACCGACATTTCTGACATTGCCCAGTTGTCAATTTTCATCCGCGGAGTGGACTCCAGCCTAAGCGTGACAGAGGAGTTTTTGGCTTTACGTCCTATGCATGGCACAACTACGGGGCATGATTTGTATGAAGAGGTGTCAAGATGTGTAAATGAGATGGAGCTGCCTTGGGAAAACTCGTGGGTTTGACAACCGACGGAGCACCTGCGATGTGTGGACACAGGAGCGGACTGGTGGCGAAGATACGGGAAAAGATGCAAGAAGAAAACGCGACAGGTGAGCTGACAGCTTATCATTGTATCATACACCAGGAAGCGTTGTGCGGTAAAGCCTTGAAAATGGAGCATGTAATGAGCATCATCACGCGCACAGTTAACTTTATCAGAGCCAAAGGTTTGAATCACCGCCAGTTCAAGGCATTTCTGACGGAGTTAGAAACGGAGCATGGTGATTTGCCTTATCACACAGAGGTGCGATGGCTAAGCCAGGGAAAGGTGCTTCAAAGATGTTTCGAGCTTCGTGAGGAACAAAGTGTTGTTTTTGATTAATAGATTTTTGCACTTTATTTTATTGTATTTCAATCCAATTATATTTTAAAAATATTTCAGTTGAGTGGATGATAGAAAATTGCTATTATTGTTTTTTTCTTTGAAGTAAATTTAGCCCACTTTTGCTAAAATAGAAAATATAGGCTACTGATGGTGCCTTGAATACCGGTTTCTTTCATTTAATGTTCATGTTATGGGGATTTTTATATAAAGGAAATTTGTCTTTTGTGTCTGTTGAAAATTAAAGATTACTGACAGAGCCATAAGAAAATATTGCTTTATTTATCTGATCATATTGGAATATATTTGTTAGGTTTTCAGTAGGTTCAATTAGGTTCACTAGACTATATGCGTCATTTAAAAATTTTTCAATGAACATTCGAACAGTCCGGCCCTCGGCTTGTAGCTAAATTTTTTATTTGGCCCTCCGTCCATTTGACTTTGACACCCCTGTGTTAGTGTATCTCACCTGTCCGACCTGGTATCTGTTAGTGTATCTCACCTGTCCGACCTGGTATTTGTTAGTGTATATTACCTGTTCGACCTGGTATCTGTTAGTGTATATTACCTGGTATCTGTTAGTGTATCTCACCTGTCGGACCTGGTATCTGTTAGTGTACCTCACCTGTCCGACCTGGTATCTGTTAGTGTATCTCACCTGTTCGACCTGGTATCTGTTAGTGTATATTACCTGGTATCTGTTAGTGTATCTCACCTGTCGGACCTGGTATCTGTTAGTGTATCTCACCTGTCGGACCTGGTATCTGTTAGTGTATCTCACCTGTCGGACCTGGTATCTGTTAGTGTATCTCACCTGTTCGACCTGGTATCTGTTAGTGTATATTACCTGGTATCTGTTAGTGTATCTCACCTGTCCGACCTGGTATCTGTTAGTGTATCTCACCTGTCGGACCTGGTATCTGTTAGTGTATCTCACCTGATATCTGTTAGTGTATCTCACCTGTCCGACCTGGTATCTGTTAGTGTATCTCACCTGTCCGACCTGGTATTTGTTATTGTATCTCACCTGTCTGACCTGGTATCTGTTAGTGTATATTACCTGGTATCTGTTAATGTATATTACATGGTATCTGTTAGTGTATCTCACCTGTCCGACCTGGTATCTGTTAATGTACCTCACCTGTCCGACCTGGTATCTGTTAGTGTATATTACCTGGTATCTGTTAGTGTATCTCACCTGTCCGACCTGGTATCTGTAGGTGTATCTCACCAGTCCGACCTGGTATCTGTTAGTGTATCTCACCTGTCCGACCTGGTATCTGTTAGTGTACCTCACCTGTCCGACCTGGTATCTGTTAGTGTATATTACCTGGTATCTGTTAGTGTACCTCACCTGTCCGACCTGGTATCTGTTAGTGTATCCCACCTGTCCGACCTGGTATCTGTTAGTGTATCTCACCTGTCCGACCTGGTATCTGTTAGTGTACCTCACCTGTCCGACCTGGTATCTGTTAGTGTATATTACCTGGTATCTGTTAGTGTATATTACCTGTTCGACCTGGTATCTGTTAGTGTATATTACCTGGTATCTGTTAGTGTATCTCACCTGTCGGACCTGGTATCTGTTAGTGTATCTCACCTGTCGGACCTGGTATCTGTTAGTGTATCTCACCTGTCCGACCTGGTATCTGTTAGTGTATCTCACCTGTCCGACCTGGTATTTGTTAGTGTATATTACCTGTTCGACCTGGTATCTGTTAGTGTATATTACCTGGTATCTGTTAGTGTATCTCACCTGTCGGACCTGGTATCTGTTAGTGTACCTCACCTGTCCGACCTGGTATCTGTTAGTGTATCTCACCTGTTCGACCTGTTATATGTTAGTGTATATTACCTGGTATCTGTTAGTGTATCTCACCTGTCGGACCTGGTATCTGTTAGTGTATCTCACCTGTCCGACCTGGTATCTGTTAGTGTATCTCACCTGTCCGACCTGGTATTTGTTAGTGTATATTACCTGGTATCTGTTAGTGTATCTCACCTGTCGGACCTGGTATCTGTTAGTGTATCTCACCTGTCGGACCTGGTATCTGTTAGTGTATCTCACCTGTCCGACCTGGTATCTGTTAGTGTATATTACCTGGTATCTGTTAGTGTATCTCACCTGTCCGACCTGGTATCTGTTAGTGTATATTACCTGGTATCTGTTAGTGTATATTACCTGGTATCTGTTAGTGTACATTACCTGGTATCTGTTAGTGTATCTCACCTGTCGGACCTGGTATCTGTTAGTGTATCTCACCTGTTCGACCTGGTATCTGTTAGTGTATATTACCTGGTATCTGTTAGTGTATCTCACCTGTCCGACCTGGTATCTGTTAGTGTATCTCACCTGTCGGACCTGGTATCTGTTAGTGTATCTCACCTGTTCGACCTGGTATCTGTTAGTGTATCTCACCTGATATCTGTTAGTGTATCTCACCTGTCCGACCTGGTATCTGTTAGTGTATCTCACCTGTCCGACCTGGTATTTGTTATTGTATCTCACCTGTCTGACCTGGTATCTGTTAGTGTATATTACCTGGTATCTGTTAATGTATATTACATGGTATCTGTTAGTGTATCTCACCTGTCCGACCTGGTATCTGTTAATGTACCTCACCTGTCCGACCTGGTATCTGTTAGTGTATATTACCTGGTATCTGTTAGTGTATCTCACCTGTCCGACCTGGTATCTGTTAGTGTATCTCACCTGTCCGACCTGGTATTTGTTATTGTATCTCACCTGTCTGACCTGGTATCTGTTAGTGTATATTACCTGGTATCTGTTAGTGTATATTACCTGGTATCTGTTAGTGTATCTCACCTGTCGGACCTGGTATCTGTTAGTGTATATTACCTGGTATCTATTAGTGTATATTACCTGGTATCTGTTAGTGTATATTACCTGGTATCTGTTAGTGTATATTACCTGGTATCTGTTAGTGTATATTACCTGGTATCTATTAGTGTATATTACCTGGTATCTATTAGTGTATATTACCTGGTATCTGTTAGTGTATATTACCTGGTATCTGTTAGTGTATATTACCTGGTATCTGTTAGTGTATCTCACCTGTCCGACCTGGTATCTGTTAGTGTATCTCACCTGTCTGACCTGGTATCTGTTAGTGTATATTACCTGGTATTTGTTAGTGTATCTCACCTGTCCGACCTGGTATCTGTTAGTGTATCTCACCTGTCCGACCTGGTATCTGTTAGTGTATATTACCTGGTATCTGTTAGTGTATCTCACCTGTCCGACCTGGTATCTGTTAGTGTGTATTACCTGGTATCTGTTAGTGTATCTCACCTGGTATCTGTTAGTGTATCTCACCGGTCCGACCTGGTATCTGTTAGTGTATCTCACCTGTCCGACCTGGTATCTGTTAGTGTGTATTACCTGGTATCTGTTAGTGTATTTTACCTGGTATCTGTTAGTGTATCTCACCTGTCGGACCTGGTATCTGTTAGTGTATATTACCTGGTATCTGTTAGTGTATATTACCTGGTATCTGTTAGTGTGTATTACCTGGTATCTGTTAGTGTATATTACCTGGTATCTGTTAATGTATATTACCTGGTATCTGTTAGTGTATCTCACCTGGTATCTGTTAGTGTATCTCACCTGTCCGACCTGGTATCCCTCCAACGCAGTGACCTTCTCAGGGAGCTTCTTGTTGGAGGTGTTTCCCAGCCCAAGCCTGCCATAGTCCCCGTTCCCAAAGGAGAACAGCCTCCCATCAGCGGTCACCACCGCTGAGTGCTTGAACCCGCAGGACATCTGACCACAGAGGAACATGGGAACACAGCCAATCAGAACAAGAGGCCGTTTTTTTTAAAAGAAGGAGTGACATTGCAGATAGAAGGGAAATGTATTGAACCAACCCATTCCTCTTTTCCAAAAGAATAGTGGTATATTTTACATCTAAATGACAGTAGACTACAGTCTATTACGGTAGAGACACTGACCTGTAGAACCTCTACATGACAGTAGACTACAGTCTATGACAGTAGAGATACTGACCTGTAGAACCTCTACATGACAGTAGACTACAGTCTATGACAGTAGAGATACTGACCTGTAGAACCTCTACATGACAGTAGACTACAGTCTATGACAGCAGTGCTCTTCTGTTGGTTCACGTACCTCTGCACCAACTCCTCTCCCTGCAGGGCTTCGATCTGTTGGTTCACCTACCTGCTCCACCTCCTCTCCCGGCAGGGCTTCGATCTGTTGGTTCACCTACCTGCTCCACCTCCTCTCCCTGCAGGGCTTCGATCTGTTGGTTCACCTACCTGCTCCACCTCCTCTCCCGGCAGGGCTTCGATCTGTTGGTTCACCTACCTGCTCCACCTCCTCTCCCTGCAGGGCTTCGATCTGTTGGTTCACCTACCTGCTCCACCTCCTCTCCCTGCAGGGCTTCGATCTGTTGGTTCACGTACCTGCACCACCTCCTCTCCCTGCAGGGCTTCGATCTGTCGCGGTCGTCTCTGGCGGTCACTGTTTCCGTGTCCCAGCTTCCCGTAGTCTCCGTCTCCCCAGCTGAACACCTCGCCGCTCTCTGTCAGCGCCATGGAGTGACCGTCGCTGCCACACGACGTCACCA
The DNA here is from genome assembly GCF_036934945.1 of Oncorhynchus masou masou. Lineage (NCBI taxonomy): Eukaryota > Metazoa > Chordata > Actinopteri > Salmoniformes > Salmonidae > Oncorhynchus > Oncorhynchus masou. The sequence goes on along the minus strand of NC_088213.1, from coordinate 4,675,863 downwards.
GCTGGGTCACCACAAAGCCTTGGGGGGGGGAGACGGACAGAGAGACAGACAGAGAGACAGACATGTTGGAGCTACGGTCCCGTTAACAGCCAGCACCTCAAAGCCTTGGGGGGGGAGACGGACAGAGAGACAGACAGAGAGACAGACAGAGAGACAGACATGTTGGAGCTACGGTCCCATTGACAGACAGG
>NC_088213.1:4663172-4673172 GCF_036934945.1 Oncorhynchus masou masou | reverse complement strand
TGCTTTGCTGTTTGGGGGTTTTAGGCTGTGTTTCTGTACAGCACTTTGAGATATCAGCTGATGTACGAAGGGCTTTATAAATACATTTGATTGATTGATCGTGTCTGTCTACCTGTTGTGCCTGTGAGAAGGAGGGTGCGTTGGTGGGCACCAGGATGTTTCTGCCAGCCTCTGCCAGCTGTCCGTGTCGACCAGCTCCCCACAGAAACACATCACACTTCCCTCCCAGGTGCCAGTCCTGGAGACAACAGAAACACAGAGAGATCATGGTCTGTCCCAACAGGGGCCATTCAACATCTACCTTTACAACAGGACGACAACTGGGATTATCACATTTCAATTCAACGTGTCTCTTCAAAGTGCCTGAATGACAAAGAAATGAAGTGTCCAACATGTAATAGATCTGTTCTAGAGACCTGAAACAAACGAGAAAACACTGAAGACATCTTACCTCAGGTCTGGAGGTGGCCCAAGACATGATTTGTTCATCCATACCAGAACCCCATGTACTGTTGTCCTGTAGGGACAAGAGAGTTTTAATCTATACCAGAACCACATGTACTGTTGTCCTGTATAGAGAGAGTTTTAATCCATACCAGAACCACATGTACTGTTGTCCTGTATAGAGAGAGTTTTAATCCATACCAGAACCACATGTACTGTTGTCCTGTATAGAGAGAGTTTTAATCCATACCAGAACCACATGTACTGTTGTCCTGTATAGAGAGTTTTAATCCATACCAGAACCACATGTAATGTTGTCCTGTATAGAGAGAGTTTTAATCCATACCAGAACCACATGTAATGTTGTCCTGTATAGAGAGAGTTTTAATCCATACCAGAACCACATGTACTGTTGTCCTGTATAGAGAGAGTTTTAATCCATACCAGAACCACATGTACTGTTGTCCTGTATAGAGAGAGTTTTAATCTATACCAGAACCCCATGTACTGTTGTCCTGTATAGAGAGTTTTAATCCATACCAGAACCCCATGTACTGTTGTCCTGTATAGAGAGTTTTAATCTATACCAGAACCCCATGTACTGTTGTCCTGTATAGAGAGTTTTAATCTATACCAGAACCCCATGTACTGTTGTCCTGTATAGAGAGAGTTTTAATCTATACCAGAACCACATGTAATGTTGTCCTGTATAGAGAGTTTTAATCTATACCAGAACCACATGTACTGTTGTCCTGTATAGAGAGAGTTTTAATCCATACCAGAACCACATGTACTGTTGTCCTGTACAGAGAGAGTTTTAATCTATACCAGAACCACACAACCACTTCTAGTCCAAATGTTGGTTATATCTTAGAGAGACAAGTCAGCTTCTAGTCCAAATGTTGGTTATATCTTAGAGAGACAAGTCAGCTTCTAGACCAAATGTTGGTTATATCTTTGAGAGACAAGTCAGCTTCTAGCCCAAATGTTGGTTATATCTTAGAGAGACAAGTCAGCTTCTAGACCAAATGTTGGTTATATCTTAGAGAGACAAGTCAGCTTCAAGTCCAAATGTTGGTTATATCTTAGAGAGACAAGTCAGCTTCTAGTCCAAATGTTGGTTATATCTTAGAGAGACAAGTCAGCTTCTAGCCCAAATGTTGGTTATATCTTAGAGAGACAAGTCAGCTTCTAGACCAAATATTGGTTATATCTTAGAGAGACAAGTCAGCTTCTAGACCAAATGTTGGTTATATCTTAGAGAGACAAGTCAGCTTCTAGACCAAATGTTGGTTATATCTTAGAGACAAGTCAGCTTCTAGTCCAAATATTGGTTATATCTTAGAGAGACAAGTCAGCTTCTAGACCAAATGTTGGTTATATCTTAGAGAGACAAGTCAGCTTCTAGTCCAAATGTTGGTTATATCTTAGAGAGACAAGTCAGCTTCTAGACCAAATGTTGGTTATATCTTAGAGAGACAAGTCAGCTTCTAGCCCAAATGTTGGTTATATCTTAGAGAGACAAGTCAGCTTCTAGTCCAAATGTTGGTTATATCTTAGAGAGACAAGTCAGCTTCTAGACCAAATGTTGGTTATATCTTAGAGAGACAAGTCAGCTTCTAGACCAAATGTTGGTTATATCTTAGAGAGACAAGTCAGCTTCTAGACCAAATGTTGGTTATATCTTAGAGAGACAAGTCCGCTTCTAGTCCAAATGTTGGTTATATCTTAGAGAGACAAGTCAGCTTCTAGACCAAATGTTGGTTATATCTTAGAGAGACAAGTCAGCTTCTAGACCAAATATTGGTTATATCTTAGAGAGACAAGTCAGCTTCTAGACCAAATGTTGGTTATATCTTAGAGAGACAAGTCAGCTTCTAGACCAAATGTTGGTTATATCTTAGAGAGACAAGTCAGCTTCTAGCCCAAATGTTGGTTATATCTTAGAGAGACAAGTCAGCTTCTAGCCCAAATGTTGGTTATATCTTAGAGAGACAAGTCAGCTTCTAGACCAAATGTTGGTTATATCTTAGAAAGACAAGTCAGCTTCTAGACCAAATGTTGGTTATATCTTAGAGAGACAAGTCAGCTTCTAGCCCAAATGTTGGTTATATCTTAGAGAGACAAGTCAGCTTCTAGACCAAATGTTGGTTATATCTTAGAGAGACAAGTCAGCTTCTAGCCCAAATGTTGGTTATATCTTAGAGAGACAAGTCAGCTTCTAGTCCAAATGTTGGTTATATCTTAGAGAGACAAGTCAGCTTCTAGACCAAATGTTGGTTATATCTTAGAGAGACAAGTCAGCTTCTAGACCAAATGTTGGTTATATCGTAGAGAGACAAGTCAGCTTCTAGACCAAATGTTGGTTATATCTTAGAGAGACAAGTCAGCTTCTAGTCCAAATGTTGGTTATATCTTAGAGAGACAAGTCAGCTTCTAGTCCAAATGTTGGTTATATCTTAGAGAGACAAGTCAGCTTCTAGTCCAAATGTTGGTTATATCTTAGAGAGACAAGTCAGCTTCTAGCCCAAATGTTGGTTATATCTTAGAGAGACAAGTCAGCTTCTAGCCCAAATATTGGTTATATCTTAGAGAGACAAGTCAGCTTCTAGTCCAAATGTTGGTTATATCTTAGAGCAGGGGTGTCAAAGTCAAATGGACGGAGGGCCAAATAAAAAATTTAGCTACAAGCCGAGGGCCGGACTGTTCGAATGTTCATTGAAAATTTTTTAAATGACGCATATAGTCTAGTGAACCTAATTGAACCTACTGAAAACCTAACAAATATATTCCAATATGATCAGATAAATAAAGCAATATTTTCTTATGGCTCTGTCAGTAATCTTTAATTTTCAACAGACACAAAAGACAAATTTCCTTTATATAAAAATCCCCATAACATGAACATTAAATGAAAGAAACCGGTATTCAAGGCACCATCAGTAGCCTATATTTTCTATTTTAGCAAAAGTGGGCTAAATTTACTTCAAAGAAAAAAACAATAATAGCAATTTTCTATCATCCACTCAACTGAAATATTTTTAAAATATAATTGGATTGAAATACAATAAAATAAAGTGCAAAAATCTATTAATCAAAAACAACACTTTGTTTAAGGAGAAGTAACATGCAGTGAAAACAAATATTAAACTTTAACTTTTAAACTTGAACTGAGTAAAAACTCTAAATATGTGATTGCACAGTAATGTTCACTTGTTTGAGGTTGAGGGTGATACTTGGTGGTGTCCCATCTTTTCCACAAGTTCATCAATGTTCGGGGTAAGGCTCTGAGCTGAGGAAATCCTCAGAATTGAGTGGAGGTGTTCAGCAGTAAGTCGACTTCTGTGTGATGTTTTGTTCAGGTTCATCAAAGAAAAAAGTTGTTCACACAGGTATGTGCTGCCAAACATAGACAACGTTTGAGCAGCCTGGATGCGCAGCTGGGGCATTGTGTCGGGGAGGAAACGGGCGAACTCCGCAGCACCCACTGCCGCATATTTTGCCCTCAGTGCATCATTGCATTGGAGGTCAATCAACTCCATTTGGAGGTTTGGTGGTGAGCTTTCCACGTCAACAGCAAATGGGTTACCGAGCAGTTCCAACCTGCTTTTTTGTGCTTCAAAGTCAGCAAATCGGCGTCGAAAGTCAGCGGCAAGCATACCTATTTTATCAGCCAACTGTGCGCTCGGGAACGCACTGGTAGAGAGCTTCTCTTTCATGGTCTGGCAGCTGGGAAAGTGGCTCAAATTTTCTTTCCGCATCTGCGTCTCCCACAGAGTCAGTTTGGTTTTAAATGCCTTCACTGTACTGTACATATCAGAGATGACATGATCCCGACCCTGCAGCTGCAAGTTCATTGCATTCAGATGACTCGTAATGTCACACAGAAAAGCCATTTCACACAGAAACATTTCGTCTCGGAGTTGTGTTGTGTCTTTCCCTTTGCTGTCCAAGAACAGACAAATCTCCTCACGAAGCTCGAAACATCTTTGAAGCACCTTTCCCTGGCTTAGCCATCGCACCTCTGTGTGATAAGGCAAATCACCATGCTCCGTTTCTAACTCCGTCAGAAATGCCTTGAACTGGCGGTGATTCAAACCTTTGGCTCTGATAAAGTTAACTGTGCGCGTGATGATGCTCATTACATGCTCCATTTTCAAGGCTTTACCGCACAACGCTTCCTGGTGTATGATACAATGATAAGCTGTCAGCTCACCTGTCGCGTTTTCCTCTTGCATCTTTTCCCGTATCTTTGCCACCAGTCCGCTCCTGTGTCCACACATCGCAGGTGCTCCGTCGGTTGTCAAACCCACGAGTTTTTCCCAAGGCAGCTCCATCTCATTTACACATCTTGACACCTCTTCATACAAATCATGCCCCGTAGTTGTGCCATGCATAGGACGTAAAGCCAAAAACTCCTCTGTCACGCTTAGGCTGGAGTCCACTCCGCGGATGAAAATTGACAACTGGGCAATGTCAGAAATGTCGGTGCTCTCATCCACAGCCAAGGAATATGCAATGAAATCTTTTCCCTTTTTCACAAGCTGCTCTTTTAGATTGATGGACAACTGGTCTACTCTCTCGGCAATGGTGTTTCTGCTCAGACTCACATTTAAAAAGAGTTGCCTTTTTTCTGGGCAAACTTCGTCACAAACTTTAATCATGCAGTTTTTGATGAAATCCCCCTCCGTAAATGGCCGGGCTGATTTAGCGATCTCTTCTGCCAAAATAAAACTGGCCTTGACAGCAGCCTGGCCTTGTGATTTGGCTTTTTTGAACAGAGCCTGTCGAGATTTGAGGCCTCGTTTTAATTCCTCTGCCTTTTGTAGCCTTTGTTCCATGTCCATATTCTTGTTTTTGTCCGCGTGTTTCGTTTCATAATGTCGTCTCAGATTATACTCTTTCAGTACCGCCACACTTTCTCCACACAGAAGACACACAGGTTTTCCAGCTACCTCCGTGAACATATACTCCGACTCCCACCTTGTTTGAAACCCCGGTTCTCAGTGTCCACCTTCCGTTTTGCCATTTTTGATGGGTATCTGAAAGTTAATTTTACTGTGATGCTGACGACTGCTGTGCCAATAAATATTGAAATGAAGCAGCCTACTGCTCGGTGCGTCACCGTTGCATTGTGGGAAATGTAGTATTGGTGCGTGTAAAAGATCTGCGGGCTGCCGGCTTGCTGCGGTCTGCGGGCCGGTTCTAATAATAAATCAAGATCATCCCAGGGGCCGTAAAAAACCTTCTCGCGGGCCGGATGTGGCCCGCGGGCCTTGACTCTGACATATGTGTCTTAGAGAGACAAGTCAGCTTCTAGTCCAAATGTTGGTTATATCTTAGAGAGACAAGTCAGCTTCTAGCCCAAATGTTGGTTATATCTTAGAGAGACAAGTCAGCTTCTAGTCCAAATGTTGGTTATATCTTAGAGAGACAAGTCAGCTTCTAGACCAAATGTTGGTTATATCTTAGAGAGACAAGTCAGCTTCTAGCCCAAATGTTGGTTATATCTTAGAGAGACAAGTCAGCTTCTAGTCCAAATGTTGGTTATATCTTAGAGAGACAAGTCAGCTTCTAGACCAAATGTTGGTTATATCTTAGAGAGCGATTGAATGCCCCTGATTCCGCATGTGTTTTTCTGTTGCTCATTAAGAAAAAGGGAGATTTCAGTCTTCACTTGTTGTATGTGGCAGTTCCTGCTGTTTCCCCCCATGAGACGCCAGAGGAACAAAGACAGTAACACTTCCTCAAAATAGTCAAAGAACTTAATCAAAGATAACTCAAGATACGGGGCGGCAGGGTAGCCTAGTGGTTAGAGCATTGGACTAGTAACCGGAAGGTTGCAAGTTCAAATCCCAAAGCTGACAAGGTACAAATCTGTCATTCTGCCCCTGAACAGGCAGTTAACCCACTGTTCCTAGGCCGTCATTGAAAATAAGAATTTGTTCTTAACTGACTTGCCTAGTTAAATAAAAATATCTGTCATTAATTTAGACGGGGGGGTTTGCAGAGGAGATTTTATATCTGTCTATAGTATTTGGTGCAGTATTTCTTAAGTTAAAATAAAACGCGCGCCGTGTTTCCTTGTGTAAACCTGATGCGGGTGCAGGTCTGTCTGTTCTGCACTACGATTGGACAGAGCGCAATCACCTCACCTGTTAGTTCATCCAGCATTATTGGACAAAGTGGTCATTGTGGAAATCAAAACCCAACCCTCAAGTCCTGACCAACTCTTGTACTCAAATTTACAGAACTCTTGTTTTTGGAAAAAATACTGACTTTACGGACCAAAAATAAACCTACTTACACTTTTTCGGACATTTTTGGTTTTGACTAATATGGTTGTTATATATTAGGCATTATATTATGTTATATAAGGTGTTTTCAACCAGAGAAGTTGGTTCCACAGTTCAGTTGTACTTTTAAAGATCCACTCTGTCAGAGCAATAGAGGTTCATTGTCTTCTGTAGAAAGCTCACCATGAGAAGGACCATCTCCTCCTTGGGTACAGGCTCCAGGTCGGGAACAGCAAAGGCCTCTGGGAACGTGTTGCCCCGAGCCAGGGCCTCCGCTGCCTTCACCGTGGTGGAGAAGCAGTCTAGCCACGCCCACTCGCCGGGTGACCAGGTGGCTGGTTCCAGGGGACAGAGGCGGAGGTGGGGGGGGACGGGAGGGGAACACAGGAGCTGATCCAGGTGTAACCCCACGGCCAGGGAGGCCAGGCACTGCATGTAGGGGCTGTGGACCAGCTGTTCTCCACACACTACGTGGGGCTGGTGGACCAAACAGGAAGTACACATTTAGACGTGGGTGTTATAACATATGTTATGGTAACCGCTGACGATGACAACCAACTACGGTGAAAACAACTACGATTAAAAAAGGAAGTAGGAAGGATTTTAGACAGTTATGATCGATTACCTTGAAACTGGGCTGTCATTTACTTACAAATAACACACATGCACGCACGCGCACACACACACACGCACGCGCACGCGCACGCGCGCACACACACACACACACACACACACACACACACACACACACACACACACACACACACACACACACACACCAACTACCTTCTCGTATGAGTACTGCTCCTGCAGCATAACAGGCAGCCTCTCCAGGAAGGCTCTCATGCAGGGAGCCATGTTCAATCCCACAACCCCCTGCTTCTTCAGCGCCGTCCGGCAGGTGGCGAGCACCTGGTGAGAGGACATGAAGTCTGTCGAGCAATTCACCACCAACACGTCCTGAGGACAAAGACAACAACAGAATCAGGAGAGTCGGACAAGAGTCCGACTCATACAAGAAGCCCATTTAAACTGTACTGTAGTATCGTTTAGTCAGAGTTGAGTCAGTCCATACTGTAGTATCCTTTAGTCAGAGTTGAGTCAGTCCATACTGTAGTATCCTTTAGTCAGTCCATACTGTAGTATCCTTTAGTCATACTGTAGTATCCTTTAGTCAGAGTTGAGTCAGTCCATACTGTAGTATCCTTTAGTCAGAGTTGAGTCAGTCCATACTGTAGTATCCTTTAGTCAGAGTTGAGTCAGTCCATACTGTAGTATCATTTAGTCAGTCCATACTGTAGTATCCTCTAGTCAGAGTTGAGTCAGTCTATACTGTAGTATCCTTTAGTCAGAGTTGAGTCAGTCCATACTGTAGTATCCTTTAGTCAGAGTTGAGTCAGTCTATACTGTAGTATCCGTTAGTCAGAGTTGAGTCAGTCTATACTGTAGTATCCTCTAGTCAGAGTTGAGTCAGTCCATACTGTAGTATCCTTTAGTCAGAGTTGAGTCAGTCTATACTGTAGTATCCTTTAGTCAGAGTTGAGTCAGTCCATACTGTAGTATCCTTTAGTCAGTCCATACTGTAGTATCCTTTAGTCAGAGTTGAGTCAGTCCATACTGTAGTATCGTTTAGTCAGAGTTGAGTCAGTCCATACTGTAGTATCCTCTAGTCAGAGTTGAGTCAGTCCATACTGTAGTATCGTTTAGTCAGAGTTGAGTCAGTCCATACTGTAGTATCCTTTAGTCAGAGTTCAGTCAGCCAATACTGTAGTATCCTTTAGTCAGTCCATACTGTAGTATCCTTTAGTCAGAGTTAAGTCAGTCCATACTGTAGTATCCTTTAGTCAGAGTTGAGTCAGTCCATACTGTAGTATCCTTTAGTCAGAGTTGAGTCAGTCCATACTGTAGTATCCTTTAGTCAGAGTTGAGTCAGTCCATACTGTAGTATCCTTTAGTCAGAGTTGAGTCAGTCTATACTGTAGTATCCTTTAGTCAGAGTTGAGTCAGTCCATACTGTAGTATCCTTTAGTCAGTCCATACTGTAGTATCCTTTAGTCAGAGTTGAGTCAGTCTATACTGTAGTATCCTTTAGTCAGAGTTGAGTCAGTCCATACTGTAGTATCGTTTAGTCAGAGTTGAGTCAGTCCATACTGTAGTATCCTCTAGTCAGAGTTGAGTCAGTCCATACTGTAGTATCGTTTAGTCAGAGTTGAGTCAGTCCATACTGTAGTATCCTTTAGTCAGAGTTCAGTCAGCCAATACTGTAGTATCCTTTAGTCAGAGTTGAGTCAGTCCATACTGTAGTATCCTTTAGTCAGTCCATACTGTAGTATCCTTTAGTCAGAGTTGAGTCAGTCTATACTGTAGTATCCTTTAGTCAGAGTTGAGTCAGTCCATACTGTAGTATCCTTTAGTCAGAGTTGAGTCAGTCCATACTGTAGTATCCTTTAGTCAGAGTTGAGTCAGTCCATACTGTAGTATCCTTTAGTCAGTCCATACTGTAGTATCCTTTAGTCAGAGTTGAGTCAGTCCATACTGTAGTATCGTTTAGTCAGAGTTGAGTCAGTCCATACTGTAGTATCCTTTAGTCAGTCCATACTGTAGTATCCTTTAGTCAGAGTTGAGTCAGTCCATACTGTAGTATCGTTTAGTCAGAGTTGAGTCAGTCCATACTGTAGTATCCTCTAGTCAGAGTTGAGTCAGTCCATACTGTAGTATCGTTTAGTCAGAGTTGAGTCAGTCCATACTGTAGTATCCTTTAGTCAGAGTTGAGTCAGTCCATACTGTAGTATCCTTTAGTCAGAGTTGAGTCAGTCCATACTGTAGTATCCTTTAGTCAGAGTTCAGTCAGTCCATACTGTAGTATCCTTTAGTCAGAGTTGAGTCAGTCCATACTGTAGTATCCTTTAGTCAGAGTTGAGTCAGTCCATACTGTAGTATCCTTTAGTCAGAGTTGAGTCAGTCCATACTGTAGTATCCTTTAGTCAGAGTTGAGTCAGTCCATACTGTAGTATCCTTTAGTCAGAGTTGAGTCAGTCCATACTGTAGTATCCTTTAGTCAGAGTTGAGTCAGTCCATACTGTAGTATCCTTTAGTCAGAGTTGAGTCAGTCCATACTGTAGTATCCTTTAGTCAGAGTTGAGTCAGTCCATACTGTAGTATCCTTTAGTCAGAGTTGAGTCAGTCCATACTGTAGTATCCTTTAGTCAGAGTTGAGTCAGTCCATACTGTAGTATCGTTTAGTCAGAGTTGAGTCAGTC
>NC_088213.1:4655672-4658172 GCF_036934945.1 Oncorhynchus masou masou | reverse complement strand
TGTGGGGTGGCCAGTCCTCTTCTGGCTGTGCCGGGTAGAGATTATAACAGAACATGGCCAAGATGTTCAAATGTTCATAAATGACCAGCATGGTCGAATAATAATAAGGCAGAACAGTTGAAACTGGAGCAGCAGCACGGCCAGGTGGACTGGGGACAGCAAGGAGTCATCATGTCAAGTAGTCCTGGGGCATGGTCCTAGGGCCGCGGTTCAGTTGAAACTGGAGCAGCAGCACGGCCAGGTGGACTGGGGACAGCAAGGAGTCATCATGTCAGGTAGTCCTGGGGCATGGTCCTAGGGCTCAGGTCCTCCGAGAGAGAGAAGGAGAGAATTAGAGAACGCACACTTAGATTCACACAGGACACCGAATTGGACAGGAGAAGTACTCCAGATATAACAAACTGACCCCAGCCCCCGACACATAAACTACTGCAGCATAAATACTGAAGGCTGAGACAGGAGGGGTCAGGAGACACTGTGGCCCCACCCGAGGACACCCCGGACAGGGCCAAACAGGAAGGATATAACCCCACCCACTATGCCAAAGCACAGCCCCCACACCACTGGAGGGATATCTTCAACCACCAACTTACCATCCTGAGACAAAGCTGAGTATAGCCCGCAAAGATCTCCGCCACGGCACAACCCAAGGGGGGCGCCAACCCAGACAGGATGACCACATCAGTGAATCAACCCACTCAGGTGACGCACCCCCTCAGGGACGGCATGAGAGAGCCCCAGCAAGCCAGTGACTCAGCCCCTGTAATAGGGTTAGAGGCAGAGAATCCCAGTGGAAAGAGGGGAACCGGCCAGGCAGAGACAGCAAGGGTGGTTCGTTGCTCCAGAGCCTTTCCGTTCACCTTCCCACTCCTGGGCCAGACTACACTCAATCATATGACCCACTGAAGAGATGAGTCTTCAGTAAAGACTTAAAGGTTGAGACCGAGTTTGCGTCTCTGACATGGGTAGGCAGACCGTTCCATAAAAATGGAGCTCTATAGGAGAAAGCCCTGCCTCCAGCTGTTTGCTTAGAAATTCTAGGGACAATTAGGAGGCCTGCGTCTTGTGACCGTAGCGTACGTGTAGGTATGTACGGCAGGACCAAATCAGAGAGATAGGTAGGAGCAAGCCCATGCAATGCTTTGTAGGTTAGCAGTAAAACCTTGAAATCAGCCCTTGCTTTGACAGGAAGCCAGTGTAGGGAGGCTAGCACTGGAGTAATATGATCAAATTTTTTGGTTCTAGTCAGGATTCTAGCAGCCGTATTTAGCACTAACTGAAGTTTATTTAGTGCTTTATCCGGGTAGCCGGAAAGTAGAGCATTGCAGTAGTCTAACCTAGAAGTGACAAAAGCATGGATTAATTTTTCTGCATCATTTTTGGACAGAAAGTTTCTGATTTTTGCAATGTTACGTAGATGGAAAAAAGCTGTCCTTGAAATGGTCTTGATATGTTCTTCAAAAAGAGAGATCAGGGTCCAGAGTAACGCCGAGGTCCTTCACAGTTTTATTTGAGATGACTGTACAACCATTAAGATTAATTGTCAGATTCAACAGAAGATCTCTTTGTTTCTTGGGACCTAGAACAAGCATCTCTGTTTTATCCGAGTTTAAAAGTAGAAAGTTTGCTGCCATCCACTTCCTTATGTCTGAAACACATGCTTCTAGCGAGGGCAATTTTGGGGCTTCACCATGTTTCATTGAAATGTACAGCTGTGTATCATCCGCATAGCAGTGAAAGTTAACATTATGCTTTCGAATAACATCCCCAAGAGGTAAAATATATAGTGAAAACAACAGCGGTCCTAAAACGGAACCTTGAGGAACACCGAAATTTACAGTTGATTTGTCAGAGGACAAACCATCCACAGAGACAAACTGATATCTTTCCGACAGAAACACATCTATAGTCCACTAAAGACATCTATAGTCCCCTATAGTGCACTAAAGACATCTATAGTCCACTATAGTCCACTAAAGACATCTATAGTCCACTATAATCCACTAAAGACACCTATAGTCCACTAAAGACATCTATAGTCCACTATAGTCCCCTAAAGACATCTATAGTCCACTAAAGACATCTATAGTCCATTATAGTCCACTAAAGACATCTATAGTCCACTAAAGACATCTATAGTCCACTATAGTCCACTAAAGACATCTATAGTCCACTATAGACATCTATAGTCCACTATAGTCCAATAAAGACATCTATAGTCCACTAAAGACAACTATAGTCCACTATAATCCACTAAAGACACCTATAGTCCACTAAAGACATCTATAGTCCACTATAGTCCCCTAAAGAATCTATAGTCCACTAAAGACATCTATAGTCCACTATAGTCCACTATAGTCCACTAAAGACATATATAGTCCACTAAAGACATATATAGTCCACTATAGTCCACTATAGTCCACTAAAGACATCTATAGTCCACTAAAGACATATATAGTCCACTATAGTCCACTAAAGACATCTATAGTCCTCTAAAGTC